>NC_068452.1:2117269-2292269 GCF_023373465.1 Oncorhynchus keta | reverse complement strand
ACAGAGCCAGAGAGAGAGACACAGAGCCAGAGAGAGAGAGAGAGAGCCAGAGAGAGAGAGAGAGAGCCAGAGAGAGAGAGAGAGAGCCAGAGCCAGAGCCAGAGCCAGAGCCAGAGGCAGAGAGCAGCGAGAGAGCAGCGAGAGAGCAGCGAGAGAGCAGCGAGAGAGCAGCGAGAGAGCAGCGAGAGAGCAGCGAGAGAGCAGCGAGAGAGCAGCGAGAGAGCAGCGAGAGCAGAGAGAGCAGAGAGAGCAGAGAGAGCAGAGAGAGCGAGAGAGAGAGAGAGGAGATAAAAAGGGGCAAAACATGTCCAGTGCTCTCGACGTATACAATATAAAACCCTCAGTGAACATGGTCAGGTAACATAAAGAAACGTTTCTAGAACTAAAAGAGATTGCACAGACAGGACTGTAGCTCGTTTTTAAAATACAGATAGAAAATAACCAAATAGCGTCACAGCATTAATATTACAGTGAATTACAAACTAATAGCTAAGTGGTGTTGTCCATTTACTCTCCTAAACCACTCAAAGGAACCATGTATTAGTTCCCGAAACCTCATTGGAAAATGGAGACCTGCATACACTGAGTGCACAAGACATTAAGAAAACCTGCTCTTTCCATGACATAGACTGACCAGGTGACAGCTATGATCCCTTATTGATGTCACTTGTTAAATCCACTTCAAAAATCAGTGTAGATGAAGGGGAGGAGACGGGTTAAAGAAGGAATTTCAAGCCTTGAGACACAGATTGTATACGTGTGCCATTCAGAGTGTGAATGGGCAAGACAACATAAATGTAAGTGCCTTTGAACGGGGTCTGGTTGTAGGTGCCAGGCGCACCGGTTCGTGTCAAGAACTGCAACGCTTCTGGGTTTCACGCTCAACAGTTTCCCGTGTGAAATCAAGAATTGTCCGCCACTCAAAAAGGACATTCAGCCAACTTGACAACTGTGGGAAGCATTGAAGTCAACATGGGCCAGCATCCCTGTGGAACGGTTCTAACACCTTGTAGAGTCCATGACCCGATGGATTGAGGTGGTTCTAACACCTTGTAGAGTCCATGACCCGACGGATTGAGGTGGTTCTAACACCTTGTAGAGTCCATGACCCGACGGATTGAGGCGGTTCTAACACCTTGTAGAGTCCATGACCCGACGGATTGAGGTGGTTCTAAATCCTTGTAGAGTCCATGACCCGACGGATTGAGGCGGTTCTAACACCTTGTAGAGTCCATGACCCGACGGATTGAGGTGGTTCTAACACCTTGTAGAGTCCATGACCCGACGGATTGAGGCGGTTCTAACACCTTGTAGAGTCCATGTTCTAACACCTTGTAGAGTCCATGACCCGACGGATTGAGGCGGTTCTAACACCTTGTAGAGTCCATGACCCGACGGATTGAGGCGGTTCTAACACCTTGTAGAGTCCATGACCCGACGGATTGAGGCGGTTCTAACACCTTGTAGAGTCCATGACCCGACGGATTGAGGCGGTTCTAACACCTTGTAGAGTCCATGACCCGACGGATTGAGGCGGTTCTAACACCTTGTAGAGTCCATGACCCGACGGATTGAGGCGGTTCTAACACCTTGTAGAGTCCATGGATTGAGGCGGTTCTAACACCTTGTAGAGTCCATGACCCGACGGATTGAGGCGGTTCTAACACCTTGTAGAGTCCATGACCCGACGGATTGAGGCGGTTCTAACACCTTGTAGAGTCCATGACCCGACGGATTGAGGCGGTTCTAACACCTTGTAGAGTCCATGACCCGACGGATTGAGGCGGTTCTAACACCTTGTAGAGTCCATGACCCGACGGATTGAGGCGGTTCTAACACCTTGTAGAGTCCATGACCCGACGGATTGAGGTGGTTCTAACACCTTGTAGAGTCCATGACCCGACGGATTGAGGTGGTTCTAACACCTTGTAGAGTCCATGACCCGACGGATTGAGGTGGTTCTAACACCTTGTAGAGTCCATGACCCGACGGATTGAGGCGGTTCTAACACCTTGTAGAGTCCATGACCCAACGGATTGGAGGTGGTTCTAACACCTTGTAGAGTCCATGACCCGACGGATTGAGGCGGTTCTAACACCTTGTAGAGTCCATGACCCAACGGATTGAGGCGGTTCTAACACCTTGTAGAGTCCATGACCCAACGGATTGAGGCGGTTCTAACACCTTGTAGAGTCCATGACCCGACGGATTGAGGCGGTTCTAACACCTTGTAGAGTCCATGACCCGACGGATTGAGGCGGTTCTAACACCTTGTAGAGTCCATGACCCGACGGATTGAGGCGGTTCTAACACCTTGTAGAGTCCATGACCCGACGGTTTGAGGTGGTTCTAACACCTTGTAGAGTCCATGACCCGACGGATTGAGGCGGTTCTAACACCTTGTAGAGTCCATGACCCAACGGATTGGAGGTGGTTCTAACACCTTGTAGAGTCCATGACCCGACGGATTGAGGTGGTTCTAACACCTTGTAGAGTCCATGACCCGACGGATTGAGGTGGTTCTAACACCTTGTAGAGTCCATGACCCGACGGATTGAGGCGGTTCTAACACCTTGTAGAGTCCATGACCCGACGGATTGAGGCGGTTCTAACACCTTGTAGAGTCCATGACCCGACGGATTGAGGCGGTTCTAAAAAGGCAAAAAAAGGGCTGCAAACGCAACATTAAGAAGGTGTTCCTAATGTTTTGTACACAGTGCATTTCCACTCTTTCCCAGGCTATCAAACAGCCACGGTCGTCCTGTTCGGTTATTAGTGAAGAGTGTTAGAATTATTATTAGCTTGGTCAGATAGCAGCCGGCAAAAAACAAGATTACTACAGAATGCACCGACATTCTCAGAGAGAGTGATAGAGGGAGGAGGCCAGTGAAAGAGAGAAGTAAGAGTTAGAAAAATATCAGAAAGGAAGATGGAGAAAGATCTCCAAGCCGGGGAGAGTTAGCTAGCGCACACGACGCAGGATCTAGAAACTTGATGGCTATGACCGTACTCTAAAAGTGGCCATCTTGAAATGAAGCTACAGGTCAAGAGTAAGATAAAGTCTAAATGATGCCAAATGTACACAACGTCAAAGAGACTAACGTTCATTGGTTGGCTTATGGGAACATGGGGTGTTGCACAAACCAAATAGTGTCCTTGCGTTACAAATGCGCAAACGGTGCAACTTCCTGTTGAAAAACCCCGAGGTTGGTGTTAAAACTGCCCACTTTCTCAGAGCTGCAGTAAAGCACATTGGGAGAAACTACGGGAAGCGAGGGAGGGATGGAGGGAGAGGCGTTAGGGTGCGGAGGGGTAAAGCAAGGGAAGAGTGTTCTGGATCCTACTTGTTGACACGGACAGGGGCGGAAGGATCAGCGACGAGCACACTACACTATGCCTATAGTACACTCGCCTGGTCCCAGATCTGTTTGTGCCATCTACCCAACGAGTTGGCAAGATGGCAAAACAGATCTGGGACCAGGCTAATAGTAAGCCAAAACAGCAGATGGTGAAAGTGTCCCCATATAAGCAAAGGGAAGTCATTAGGGAAGTCACTGTGGCATAGTTTGTTTGGTGTTGTTTTAAAGACACGTTTTAAACATAAAAACAGATGTCAGAAAGGTAGGAGGAATAACCTGAGAAAGAGAGCAATAGAGATGAGCAGTGGGAGTGGACTAGGTTGTGTCAACAGGAAGTGACATCACACTAGGGAGGAGGAAGGAGATAGGTAAATAGAGAGAGCATCGTAAAGCTTTGCTCTCGCCGTTAGTAAACATGCCAAGTGCAGACAAGCATTGAAGATATAACTGGAGGACCCCACAACCTTGACACCCCAAATCCAGGAGGATTCATTTACTTCATTTGCCCATGTGGCCAGAATTCAGTACATAAATAACGTGAACTAATATACATGACTTTTTATAAATCCCTTAGCTCTTATAAACTACCCGTGATAACAAAAGGCACGCAACATGTACCAACACTGGATTTGGGGGTAGGCTTCCTTCCATAAGCCAAAGGTTGTGGCCTTTGACTCCAAGAGGTCAGCAGGGGTCATACTCCCAGCCTCTAGGACTATTCTAGCTACAGTTAGTGGTCGTGCATTTCTCACTCAGTCAGTCATCCCATACATAAACGATCCATATATTAAGTGTGAGTCAATGGATGAACATAACAAACAAGCAGGGAAAAGAGGACTTTCAGTGTACCAATTCTATGACCCCCCTATTAATATTATACAGCTGAAAGGCATGCAGAATCTAACCAATTTATCTCTAAATCCTAATTATAACAACACCGAGCGATCTTAAGGTGAAGGCACTAACTGTAAGTCGCTCTGGATGAGAGCTAAATGACCCAAATGTCGGATTTTAATCTCATAACGCATACTCCAAATTAGCCAGCTGTTATCGGCAAACGCCGAATGACATTAGGAATGCATGATCATGTCAATCCCACGGTAGTTTGAGCGTACCAGCGTGAGTGGATTGAGTTAAATAGCATTACATATGGAGTACATCTCTAAATAAACTACATATCTAACTTGTGTGTGTGTTTATCTGACTGCATGAGAGTTATCCTAACAGCTATATCCAATTTCTACTCAAAATCCCGCAGAACTAGGACAATTACTTCTGTAGTGTTTTCAAGGAAACGTAAAATATCTAGTCGTCCATTTCTAAACAGCGATAGAGCAGAGGGGGAGGGGCCAGCGGTTAGCTGCCTGTCACTCACCGTCTTGGTGCACACGCATGGCGGACGCCGTGATGTCAGTAGTCACGTTGAAGTAGGGCAACCACAGGTCCTGATGGTTACATAGACCACACATTCCATATGAATTGGGATAAGGAACGTTCAGACGGATATATATTACGTAGAACAAATATGCCTCTCCAAAATGTGGAGCAGGTATCAACAGCTGCTCTATTCAAGACATTTCTATCTGCAACTGTTCACAAGGTTTGTCTACTGGCCCAGTTTCCTTCACAGACAGACATCTCCAGTAGCACTGACAGACAGTGTGACCTCTCACCTCAGCCTGCTTGTCCTGGAACACTTTGGAGATGCTGGTGTTGAAGGCGGCGCCGGTGAACATTGAGGTGATGGGATAGGTCAGGTCAAGGATGGTTTTGAATACGGAGTTCATCGCCTGTAGGGAGGGAGGGAAGGAGGGAAGGAGGGAGAGACAAAAAGGTTCATATTGAGCTTGTCTGAGATCAGTCGGACCGCACAGAATCACAGATCCACAAATCACCTCGCGTCCCACATGACCACATTCATAATGTGGTCAAGACGAGTGATCCTGTGTCTCGCCGTGCTCAAACTGATCCCCTCTAATATGCTACATGTCACCTGACAAAGGAACGTGTCAAACGGTCAGATACAGGAACAAGAGAAGTGCATGATGGTATAGCGGTGGGAGGATCAGACCTTGGACCACTCGCGGGCTCTCTGCTTGGTGCGCACCGCACTCCTCTCCTCGGCGTACAGCGCCCCGATGAACGACCCGATGGACGTCCCGCCCACGATGTCGATAGGAATCCCTGCCTCCTCCATGGCCTTGATCACTCCCACGTGGGAGCAGCCTCTGCGAGAGTGACAGAGAACAACCAATCAGAGATGAGGAAATTCACTCTCTGTTTGAGGACTAAAGAGACCAACTTTGCCTGCATTTCTTCCACTCCTTTCATTAATTTGAAAAGATCCGAAAGAACAAGACTAATTCGATACTACAGATACACCGAAGGACATTTAGGTTACAAGAAATCTTGATAATAATCAACAGGACTTCTCACACAAAGAGCTGTGGTCCCATGACTGTCATTGAAAACATGCATTTGATGATGTGCATTCTTTACTCCACACTATCTACTACTTGATCATCTACAAAAGAGAGTCTGGCACAAAAGAGAGGTGTCCACTGACCTGGCTCCTCCTCCTCCTAGCACCACAGCGATGCTGTTGCCAGTCAGTACCCGGGCCAGCCGAGAGAAATCACTGTGTCTGTCCGCTGTCTTCTCAAACACCTTCTCATACACCTCCCTCTGCACCAACACACACAAAGTCGAATTCAGATGATAATCAGAGCGCTTGAAACGAGAGCTTGTTCAACTATTCAGACTTGGGCCTGGTTAGTGACAGTTGCTATCCACCGAAGCGCTGTAATTGGTTGGTAAGCTTGTCAATGGATCATTTCCCCAAGACGACCTGGGCTGGGTTTCCTAAAGCCTTTGTAGCTAAAGCACTATGTTATTTCTCTTGAAAACCAAAACTCGTGTTACTCGTAGAACAGCAAAGGGCATCATTTTGAGCCGTCAGACCGTGCAGGATAAAACAAAAACATATATATAGATTGGATTAAGAGGACATGCTCAACAGGCTATTAAAGTATATATTTAAAAAATTCAGACTAGCCTCCTCTCTTACCACATCGTCAGAGCTCTCTTTACAACTGTCCTCATCCTCCATTTAATGGAGGAACACAATCAGATGTGGGCAAAGGTCGGTGTGTAACGAATGAATAAACGAATTGAAAGAAAAGACAAAACAAACGAAAGTTAGGAAGAGAGAAAGTTTTTAAAAAAGAAACTAAAGAAGTCATGGCATCTCCCCAGGGAGTCGCACCAGTTTTGAGGGGCTGCGTCGTGAGAAGACCCGGCGGGGGCAGCGGAGGTGGAGGTGTCCGGAGCACCAGCTCCTCATGTTGAGCCACTCTACGGTCCTGGAGGGCCCCGAGCCGTCCTCTTTATGGAGCAGCACCAGCTGTTTCAGGGCCCTCACCGCGGTGTTCTCCAACATCTGCTCCAACTAGAGGGGAGAGAGAGAGGCATGGTTAGTTACAGTACAGAGGATGAGATGCAAATAATCTCTACAGATAAGCTTAAATATGAGGTTAATGTATAATTTCACAACTAAAGTTTTAAACTGAACAAACAAATGTAACTAGGCAGCTTGTAAGTAGAGTAGCTTCAAAAGTCAACCCATCCTCCAATTGAGCCCCACCCAAATCATCCTCCAGCTCTTCACCCCGTCCCTCCTACCTGTCCCAGCGCAGGCTCCTGTTCCCCCAGGCCCACGATGAGGATGCAGTCAGCCTGTCTGATGCAGCGCTGGGTCCAGGGAGTCATACTGCTGTCTGTCTGGTACAGGACTATCCTGTTGATGTCCTCCTGCTGGGCCAGCCAGCCAGACAGACGGTACTCGTGGATACTGTTACGAGGGGAGAACGAGAGTTAAGAACAACCAACTAGTATGGATACTGCAGAGGGAGAGAGGAAGAAGAGGATAAAAACGGACCTATCCAGAGCGGAGGCCCCCAGTCGCTCTCTGATGATGTCACTGGTCAGCAGCAGGGCAGGTCCTACACATCAAGGACAAATAGATATAGGTTTAATATTTCAGAGAGTACAATTGATGGATATAAAATTGGATATCATGGTCGCTCAATGTGGCAATTTAGTTGACAGAACAACTTTATTGTCCACAGAATCTAGTCACATTCGGCTGATGTTTCATATTAGCCAATAGTGATTACAAGACGTTCAAGTCATAGTCAGGTTTGATCGACAGTTGCTATGCTAGTCTCTAGAGGTGTGTACCTATGGCACTGAGGGCGTGGCTGAGCTCCAGGTTGAAGGCGTTGATTGGCACCTCGTCACAGATGGGCAGTACGGCCACAGTGGACAGGTTACTGGCCGGGTTGGTGACGTCAGGGCTGGACGCTACACTGGACCGGCTGAGGGCAGAACCTGGGGGGGTAAAAACGGAGAAAGAAGTACATGGCTTTATCTAGAGGACAAAGAGGGAAAGTGTGTGTATGCATACAGTACATGCCTGTGTACACACACACACACACCTGAGAATGGTCCGCGGGCCTGTTGCAGGTTCCCCAGGATCTTCTGTCCCAGCAGGTGGATCAACCTGGTGACCACCTGTGGGTACCTCCTCTTGATGTTGTTGAGCGTTCCCTCTGGGAGCTTGACCAGCTCTGTGTCTCTGACCGCGTGGACCGTGGTGGCTCTGGGCTGTCGGGTCAGAGCCTCAACCTGGGGAAAACAGGAGGAGATCGTAAGAGCTCCAAAACCACGGGATTTAAAAAAAGGTATAGAGTCCCCAATGATCTAATACAACCCAAATATACACTATAAACACATAGGTCTAATATAAATAAATTAGGTTTACTTTATTCTGAATATTAGCTTTATAAGTTAATATAGCAACAACATATTCTGCCTTTACATGAAAGACCAGAACGATGAGAGCTGGAGAAATGGGCCAAAGTCTCACCACTCCTATGAGGTCTCCTCGACCGTACTCTCCTACCAGCTCCTTCTTCCCGTTAGCTTTACGTATAACAGAACGTAGACGTCCGTTCAGAACTATGTAGGTGCAGTCCGACTGGTCTTCCTGCCTGGTGATAGGACGAGAGGAGGTGGAGGACAGTCAGTTTTCATCAGATCCCCCCCCCCCAAAAGAGTCCTTTGGTTTCAGGACAGTGTTCATTTGAACGTGTCAAAGAAAAATATAATTGTCAGTCAGAAAAAGTTTGCCTGCTTGTAAATAAGAACAAACTCACTAATACAGATTTTCTGGTCAAAATTAAAAATAGCGTCATAAGAGAAGATTTGTCCAGATACCTATAGAGGGCTCTGCCAGCCTCCACAGCCATCCAGTCTATGGCGAAGTCCATCTGTCTGACGAAGGGGGACATGCGGATGGCTACGGTGTGGGCTGCACTCAGAACCACACTGGGCTGTTCCCTCATGATCCTAAAGACAGGGGGCAGCACAGAGCACACCAGATCAGGAAAAACACACAGGCAGTATCTTAGGGGAGGCAGTCACTACGCTTAAATATCACAGCAACTGATAAATAAAGCTAGGTTTAGGGGAAGTGTTAGCCACTTCCGCCCTCCTACCACGACCAGATAGATAGTAATAACCAGCATCTTATCAGCAGTAAGACAGTTGTGATATAGAATGAGAAATGCATGTTTGGAACTGAAGCCAACCTACTTATAACAGATGGTTTAATATTCAGTCAGTGACAGCTGGTATATTTCATGTAATCATTCAACAAACTGCATACCGCTAATTCTAAACCCAAGTTAGGCTTAAACTGAAATGGTCCAGCTTAATGCCCAGACTGTGAACGATACCCCTTTCACACAGAAGGGTTTAGCCCAGGGGTAGGAAACCCTGTTCCTGGAGGGCCACGGGTACAGCAGGATGCTGTTCCAACTAGGCACCACACCTGACCAACTGAGCAGTTCATCGCCTAAATTCAACACAGCTGGTCTTCCAGGTCGGTTAAATCAAAAACAGGAAGTGCCTGCGGCGCGGCACCCCCCTTTAGTCTCTTTCTAGTCTGGTCTCTACTAGACACCCACTCGTAGAAGTCAGACTTGGAGATCTTGAGGAAGGTGCAGTCTCTGTTGGCCTTGATGGTGAAGATGAGGGGTTCTCCAGTCAACACGGCCAGCTGGCCCACCATCTCACCCGGCTGGGTGACAAACAGACACACCGCATCCTGCTTGTCGATCATCCGCTGGTACACGTGGAGGCAGCCGGACAGGATAAAGTGGAGACTCACATCCTGAGAGGAGAAGAGGGAGTTCAGATTTCACATCTCATGTTTTGGTCTGTTTAGAGGGGCTGAAGAGAGGGGAGGAGAGTAAAGGGGGGAAGGAGCTGGGGAGGAGAGAATAAAGTTTATGGGAAAGAGGGACTTGGACAGGGAAAGATGTCACGGAAAACATAGGTTTTTGATATTGCAGAATTGGTGATTAAACAGTCAGGTTGGTATGTATTGTCGTGGAGATAAACAATTTTGACTTTGCAGCTGGCCCATCTAGCGGAAATAGCTCAGTTCTGCCTCCATGGCAAGATTCATGACAATAAACGTCAACCTGCATTAAAACAGAGGAGAGGAGAGAGGGAAGACATCTTCACTCTCTCCAAGCCTCAGTAAAGTACCTGGTCTCCTTGTCTAGCCAGCACAGTTCCTGCCTTGGCGTGGTGCAGAGTCACTCTCCCATTCAGCAGAGCGGGGTCCTGGCAGAAGAAGGAAAAAGAACAGAACGAGAGAAAGAAAGAGTGAGACAGCGTTTGAGGGAGGGAATGAGGAAATCCTCTTGGTGGTGAAACAACATCTGGATTCCCTTTTTGCTCTCCTGGGCTGCAAATCAAGAGGGTTGGCAAAGACACGGCAGGAGGCAGAACTTTCAATATCGTACATTTCATATGCTCCTCTGCCAACCATAACAGTAGATTGTGAAATGGAAATGTAAGAAGCTTAGATAAAGAGTCAGAGGGAGAAAGTGCTGGGTGATGTCCAGTAAGGAGACATGTTTTCAAATGGGGAGGTACTACTTGAACTTGTCTAATAAGAACACTTTTGGGTTTTGCGTTTCAAAATGTCTCGTCTAGACATGGTACATTATCCCAAAGGACAAAGTAACTTGGTGACAGTTTAACACAATAATCAGATAAATACCACATGATTACATTGATACCAGAGTCATGGTTGCATAGATAGTATATGGTCAGTCGATGGTTGCTAAGGTTACTAAGTAGTAGTTAGTACTAACCTCTATCCTCATGAGTTTGAGGAGCTCCTTCAGGGCCTCCTCGAACAGGGCAGGGCTGGGGCGACCGGGGACGGGTCCTGGTCCTGGTGAGAACTGGTTGTCCGGACCCCCCTCCTCCTCGGGGTACAGGTACACCCCCGACGGCACCTCGTCTACGGTCACCCTCCTCTCCCGCTGATCCTGGGAAAGAAACAGAAAACATGGAGGGACATGAATGTCAATTACTGTACCCTGTGCCCGGTCTACTTGGAAGTGCAGATCTGTGTCGTACAAAGAGAAGAGTTAGTGGTCTACGTTGAAGTGCATTTTCGATTTGATTTCAAATGTAAATACATGTTCTATACACATGTGACTAATATCCAACTTTGTGTGTGTGTGTGAGCGCATGCATTCGTGTATGCTAACCCGTGTATAGGTGGGTGGCGTGTTGCCGTCCTCAGCGGAAACTGAGATCCGTCCTCTCTCGTAGGCCATGTCGAAATCCGACCGCAGATTCTTCTGCATGCCTGTGTGTAGACACCACACACACACACACATACACACACACACAAATCATGTTGACACAAACACATGTAAATGCCACAGTCAACAGTCTGAGAAGCAACAGAGCTAAGTTACATACTAGGAACATAAAGTGCACGAATGTCAAATTAGGTCCCTAACATTACATTTACATTTACATTTAAGTCATTTAGCAGACGCTCTTATCCAGAGCGACTTACAAATTGGTGCATTCACCTTATGACATCCAGTGGAACAGCCACTTTACAACATGCAGTAAAAACTGGACTGAAGCCACAGAGCTAAAGTTACATACTAAGAATGTTGATGTTACAATACAGACAGAAAAGAAAGAGGAAAGAGAGAGGGATCGAGAGGACCGACAGAAAGAGTTAGTCACCGGCGATGTCTACAGGCATGGAGATGGTCCTGCTGAGGGTTGGTGGGACTGTGGCTCCATCCTTCCCAGGATCTGATGCGTCCTTCACGGCGGCCTCGCGGTCCTCCGCGGGCACGGTCAGGCTCCCGAAGCGCTTGCCGTGGCGTTGGGGGCTGGTGCGAGGCACAGGGTGGGGGGACAGGGGCAGCAGGCGCAGGAGCTGCATCTCCTATAGGGAGGGGAGGACAGGTTAGGGTCAATGAAGGCAGGCTAGCATTGAATTAGCATCATTATAATTACCAGGTCAGCATTGAAAAGTGACTAGCGGTAGCGTCAGCGTTGAATGACTCAATCGTAATGAAAACAGCATGTCTGATGTAGCTTCAGCTAACGAAGTAGCATTCCTGGTAGATGAAGTAAGAAACAGAATGTCCATGTGTGGGTGTGTGTTGTTTGAGGATCTGGGTGGTATGATGAACCGTGGTGCTGTGTGTGTGTGTGTGTAAGGGGAGCTTGACTCACGTGGCTAAAGAGCTCGTTGGTGAGCCCTAGGTAGTTGTGCAGCGCCAGAACTGTTACTCTTTGGAGACGAACCATGATGATCTGCATGAGAAGACAGAGGGGGGAAAAGGTCACTTGAACACCAAGAGAAAACGCACATCCACACCTAGTGACAAACACACACACTACAGCTTACCTGGACAACCCGCACCAGGCTCTCAGGGTACTTCTCGAAGATGGAGAGGAAGGCCTCGACAGGTAGACGCAGTACGGTGGACACCTCAGCCGCCCGCGCCGACACAGTCTTGTACGGCTTCTGGTGTCCCTGAAAGACACACACACACACTCTTAGAATATACTGTACTAACTCAATATTAGTGACTTTACAGACATTTTGGGACTTGAGACATTTTACAAGTTCCTATTTTCAGGAGTAAATGAAGGGGAAGTTTGTGTTGAGAGTGGTTTTCACATGCTAGCTAGGTGTACCTGAAACAAACACAATGACAAGGCTCTTTCATCACTCTCCTATTTATTTAACTAGGCAAGTCAGTTAAGAACACATTTTTATTTTACAATGACGGCCTACTTGGGCCAAACTCACCCCTAACCCGGACGACGCTGGGCCAAATTGTACACTTCCCTATGGGACTCCCGATCACGGCCGGTTGTAATACAACCTGGGATCGAACCCGGGTCTGTAGTGACATCTCGAGCACTGCGATGCAATTTCTTAGATCGCTGCGCCACTTGGGAGGCCAGTCAATGAAAAGTGAAAGCAGCCGTTTTGCTGCAGTGACTTGGCTGAAGCCTTTTTAAAATGTCCCTGTGACCAACGCACTAACAAAGAACTGAACTACTTAACAAAATGTTTATAGTCTCAAACCAAGAAGAGGGAACTAGCAGAACACACCAGCAGAAACCATTGCTTTAGAGACATTTTCCATTTCCTTTTCTCAGCCGTAAAGCAAGGGCTCATGGATGTGTGTGTCAGTGAGTTTTTCCAGGACTAAATATAGGGGTTACATTCTAGCTACCAACTCCTCTTGACTATAAAGGGTAATGTGTTTCATAGCTCATTGTATACTTATTGGAAGTTTTAAAAAATCCCACCAAAAGTCAAAGCTGACTTAAGCCAGACATAGTGCTTCATGATATAACATTAAATTGCGAAATCATGATTTTGATAGCTTTGGAGGCTAAGTTGAATCCTGAAGCTATGATTCAACACTAGATTGCCCTGACTTGTTCCTGGACTAAGTTCAAATGTCTGACTGAAACGTGAAAGGGAAAGACAAAGGGGTGACTCAAACAAGAAACGACACGCGCTTGGTGATTTAGGGAGTGTGGAATGTGGGACAGGAAGTAGGCGTGTCTTACGGTGATGACGTCCAGGATGCTGAGGAGGCTGTGGACACTGTCTCCGGGGTACACCTCCTTCACCACACCGTCCTTGCCATCCTAAAAACACACAGGGGTAAAACAGAGTATGTCATAACAAATTAACATAGACAAAAGACACGTACATTTTTGTGTTTAATAAAAAAAAAAAAAGAACAGAAAAACACAGGCAAACAGTACAATTGACAGATATCTAGAAAACATTCTGTTCATGTTAAGTCATTCCGATCTCAAATGCAAGTTTATCGTGGTCATAACTTTCTAAATTCCGAGAACATCGCATTTGAGCCTTTTCCTCCACATGGGGATAATCTGAGTCAATAAATAATGATTAGCACCTATTAGTTTATGTCCTACTAGAGAGTTAATTGTTAGAGAACTGTAAGCCCCTTATAAAGTCCCTATTTACTTGTTAGCATGGGTGGAGGCTCATTTGCACAGAAGGCAAAATAAATATAAGAAAATGTAAATGTCTGCCCCCTCCCATACACACACAGAGACACTCTCTCTCACCATTCCAGTAAGGCACAGTTCTAGTTTTCCGTCCTGCACCACGTAGATGCTGCTGTCAGGCTGGCCCGGTCTGAAGACGTACTCTCCCTGTTGAAACTGCAGGAAGACCATGTGTTTACACAGCTCCAGGAACAGAGGCTTCTCAAAGTGGCCCAGCACACTGCAGGGGGGATAGCGATGGAGAGATTACTACAGACATACATCACCTTGCATCATAAATAACTACTCAATATTATTTGTAGATCAGTCAGTCACAACTTTCCCATGATACATGGCGGTTTAGATACTTTCAAACACACACACACACACACACGTCTCCTCCATATAGATAAGGAACCCACAACATCTTAACACACACAGAGTACACTCTACACACACAGAAACTCTGAGAAGTCCCTACGTACCGGACGTTCTTGAGCATGTAGAGCACCTCGGAGGGCAGGTGGGAGTTGGCCACGTCAAACTCTGTAAGGTCCGCCTCCAGCACTGAGGGAGGAGGCTCCTTAGCTACCAGGGTGGGCACCTCCTTCTTAAAACGCAGAATCCTGGAGGGAGGAGGGGGAGGGATGGAGAGAAGGATGGGAAAGCGGGAGGATAAATGTATAACAGACTATTGTTCTCTACTCTGTAGACACCAAGTAAGTTAGCGTCATGGATATCAGTAGAGTAGACAGGGTAAACGGTGTTCACACACTTTTTGGCAATGTTGAGCATTTTCTGCTTCTTTTTGAGTCGTGGGCGCGAGGAGGAGGCTGTGCCCACCAGGGAAGAGGTGGACTGGGACACCTGTGAGAGCAAGAGGTCAAAGGGCAAGTATGGAAAAAAAGACACATTGTCGAACAAAAGGGTACCATTTTACTTTGCTAGAACCCCCAAAACACATCCCACCACTGCCACTAACCTTGCGCATGATCTTTCGCCCATAGAACATGACCTTGTCCCTCTTGCGGAATCGATACTTTGGGGCCTCCTGGGCTTGCAGGTCTGTGAGAAGTTAAAACACACATATATGGAGATACTAGAGCACAGACACAAACAGTAAGTCAATGTGAGTAAGATAAAGTACCCGTATGAACATTTTAAGACGCTATACAATGCTATAATGTAAGCTAAAACCATATATTCATCAGCAAAACTGAAATGAACTAAAAAAATATATATATATATATATATATATATATATATATATAAAGTTATTGGGCTGACCCCATTTAGTTGACTGGACGATTGTTTGGTCAACAGGCTGTTGGTCGACCAAGATTTTTTTAGTCGAGCAGTTGCAAATGGATTTGAAAAAATTCCATGGCACCCGAGACACCGGTCTGATTGGCACCTGTCTCAGTGGACTAATCCAATGAGGAGGCAGAGGGGATGCCACGGTCCAAGAAGAAAGGGGGTGTTGCTAAAATACATGTCTCTCTCCAGAATGGGCCCTTTCCCACCATTTCGTATACATTCATTGTTTCATAAATTAATTGTGTGAATTCGTTGCCCTTTGATTTCAAGTGTCTATCAATTCCACATTACAGACATCACCAGTAGTAACCAACATTTACCGTTAAGTCCCAATCCAGTCTGTTTGTTTATGGTAATTTCTGTTAAAATATTGTTACTAGGTCTTCAGTCGTTTACCGTTCTCATTGTCGGAGTGGACACGTTGTTTGCAGTAATCACAGCCTACAATACACTTGTGAGAAAAAAGTTGGTTCATTTCATTCCATTTACAAATTGTCAACTTTTTAATTGTCTTTTGTTTGGAACACACCTGTCAATGTTGAGTAAGGACGTGCACCTGATTACGCATATAGAAGTAGGCCTAGGCTCCCTGGCCTGCGCGCTAATGGTGGCCTATAAAATGTGCCCATTTGGGGATGTCTGATAGTATTTCTGATTGTCTTAACTCACTCACCATAAGCTGTTTTGCTTCTCAAAGAAATGCTTTCTTCACCTCAAAGAGAATGTTATCAAAAGTGTGAGAATGACAATAGTTTGTCAATACATTTGAAAAATATTTCCAGCTCTCCCTTTCGATAACCACTCAGCATGAAAGGGAAACATCTAATGCTCTGATCCAGTGGAAATGTCATAAAATACCTGGATTAATTCTTATCCCTTGCACAAATAGCCTACAGCTGTGTCTGTCTCGAGATCACTGGAGCAGGAAACTGAGGGCCCAGAGTATTTTATCCAATGTTACAAGTTTGCTAGCAGGAGCTTCTGCAGGACACAGTTGATAAATTGTTTCAAGTTCATTGCAGACAGGCATTGCATTGCCAACATAATTGATAGGACACTTATATTTAAAAATCAGGATATTTTCTACCTGCAGGCTGCAATGTTTTTATTTGCTGGCTTTATGTAGGCAATTTGTACATAATTGGCAATGGCAATAGTTGCTTTTAGATTTGTATCATTTTCATTTAGATTTCGATATAATTTAGATTAACCACATGACAATGACTTTGAGATACAAAGATTATTATAAATTAAATTAAACTGTTTCATGAAAATGTGCATACGAAAATCATAACTGCCACGCAGATCGGTAGAAATGTTAAGATAAATTGGTACTTCAAATGGTAAAGGTTGCCGACCCCTGGTGTTGCCTATTAACGGCAACTTCAGGAGCTTAACGGCAGAATCTGTGAAGGTGAGCGGGAGGGTCAGGAAATGATTTAGGCTGTCTTGATCCCTGGCTTCCTCAAGGGTCATAATAATTATTTAAACCAAACAGTGTGCTTAAAGCATCAGACATGCTCAGTACATATAGTTGATTTTATTCTAACCTAGTGTATAGACACACACCTTACATGACTAAAAGTATGTGGAAACCTGCTCGTTGAACATCTCATTCCAAAATCATGGGCATTAATATGGAGTTGGTCCCCCCCTTTTCTGCAATAACAGCCTCCACTTTTCTGGGAAGGTTTTCCACTAGATGTTGGAACATTGCTGCCGGGTCTTGCTTCCATTCAGCCAGAAGAGAATTAGTGAGGTCGGGCACTGATGTTGGGCGATTAGGCATGGCTCGCAGTCGGTGTTCCAATTCATCCCAAAGGTGTTTGATGGGGTTGACGTCAGGGCTCTGTGCAGCCCATTCAAGTTCTTCCACACCTGGCATCCGCCAAACAGATTAGTCCGTCGGACTGCCAGATGGTGAAGCGTGATTCATCACTCCAGAGAATGCGTTTCCACTGCTCCAGAGTCCAATGGAGGCGAGCTTTACACCACTCCAGCTGAGGCTTGGCATTGTGATCTTAGGCTTTTCTGCAGTTTCTCGACCATGGAAACACATTTCATGAAGCTCCCGACGAACAGTTCTTGTGCTGACGTTGCTTTCAGAGGCAGTTTGGTGAGTGTTGCAACCGAGGACAGACAATTTTTATGGGCTATGCTCCTCAACACTTGGCAGTCCCGTTCTATGAGCTTGTGTGTCCTACCACTTTGCCGCTGAGCTGTTGTTGCTCCTAGACGTTTCCGCTTCACAATAACTGCACTTACAGTTGACCGCGGCAGCTCTAGCAGGGTACAACTTTGATGAACTAACTTGTTGGAAAGGTGGAATCCTATGATCGTGCTACATTGAAAGTAACGGAGCTCTTCCGTACAGGACAATCTACTACCAATGTTTGTCTATGGACAGTACATGGCTGTGTGCTCGATTTTATACACCTGTCAGCAATGGGTGTGGCTGAAATAGCTGAATATACTAATTTGATGGGGTGTCCACATACTTTTGGCCATATAGTGTTTATGGACAAAGACACAATCGACGACTTTCGGTCAACCAAATTCTTCGGGGGTCGGGGACAGCACCCCAAAGTTCTTAGGTGTAAGTGAAGGGCAATCGCTAGAGTACCTGAAGCTAGCATTTATTTCATTTAATAATTAACGGAGAAAACACATTGGAGAGAGAATGTGACACGTACTTCTGAGCTGGATCCTCCGCAGCATGAAGAAGATGAGGATGGCGATGAGGATTATGGCGATGCCCGCACCAATCACCATCCCCATCATCTAGAGAGAGAGACGCACATGGACAGAGACATGGACAGAGGGCGAGAGACGTAGAGAGAGAAGGACAGAGGGAGAGAGACGTAGAGAGAGACGGACAGAGGGAGAGAGACGTAGAGAGAGACGGACAGAGGGAGAGAGACGTAGAGAGAGACGGACAGAGGGAGAGAGACGTAGAGAGAGACGGACAGAGGGAGAGAGACGTAGAGAGAGACGGACAGAGGGAGAGAGACGTAGAGAGAGACGGACAGAGGGAGAGAGACGTAGAGAGACGGACAGAGGGAGAGAGACGTAGAGAGACGGACAGAGGGAGAGAGACGTAGAGAGAGACGGACAGAGGGCGAGAGACGTAGAGAGAGACGGACAGAGGGAGAGAGACGTAGAGAGAGACGGACAGAGGGAGAGAGACGTAGAGAGACGGACAGAGGGAGAGAGACGTAGAGAGAGACGGACAGAGGGCGAGAGACGTGGACAGAGGGAGAGAGACGTAGAGAGAGACGGACAGAGGGCGAGAGACGTAGAGAGAGGCGGACAGAGGGCGAGAGACGTAGAGAGAGGCGGACAGAGGGCGAGAGACGTAGAGAGAGACGGACAGAGGGCGAGAGACGTAGAGAGACGGACAGAGGGCGAGAGACGTAGAGAGAGACGGACAGAGGGCGAGAGACGTAGAGAGAGACGGACAGAGGGAGAGAGACGTAGAGAGAGACGGACAGAGGGAGAGAGACAGAGAGAGAGACGGACAGAGGGCGAGAGACGTAGAGAGAGAGACGGACAGAGGGCGAGAGACGTAGAGAGAGAGACGGACAGAGGGCGAGAGACGTAGAGAGAGAGACGGACAGAGGGCGAGAGACGTAGAGAGAGAGACGGACAGAGGGCGAGAGACGTAGAGAGAGAGACGGACAGAGGGCGAGAGACGTAGAGAGAGAGACGGACAGAGAGCGAGAGATGTAGAGAGAGACAGACAGAGGGAGAGAGATGTAGAGAGAGACGGACAGAGAGAGAGGTGTGCAGCCGCTGATTAAAGCATAATTAGAACGACTTAATGGAATGAAACACTGCACACCAGACCACAACATACGAACGAACCATGCTCGTCTGTAGCTCTTCCTCCACAAACGCCTTGATGTTATTAAACCCTTCCTGTTGGTAGACAAAAAAAAAAGAGAAGTGAACAACCGTGTAAAATAGCCTATATACTATGTAGACAGAGAACTTTTTCCAGAGCTGGGAAAGTTCTGTTACTGAGTTAAATAACTGACGTGTAAAGGAATCCAGGCTTTGGGATTTGCCATGCCCAGGGAAAGGAATGGCAGAGGAGAAGGAGGAATGATGAAGTAAAAATGTTTCATCTGGGTGGAATCAGGTCTGTCGATTCCCAGAGGGGCTTTAAAAACACATCCGGTCACCCAATGTGTTTAGTTTGGCCTAACTATTTATCCTCAACATCCTCTTTTGTCAGCACCCCAACCCACTTGTTCATTCCTCCTTCCCTTCTATAACCAGCTTAACTCAAATAGCTCCATATAAATATATGGGACAACACAACTCCCAAACAATACCTTTGATGATGATCACTATTATTATACAGTAGGCCTAATTGCCTTCTGTCAATATTGGTTTTAGTTGCCTTGCACCCATGTCAGCCTGGCTCTGAGACCAATAATAGGAAAAGTGACTGCTACTTCTTTACTCTGCTGCACCAGACAATAACACAGATCTCATTGAGACATGATGCAATCTAATAGCCTGCATGCTGTAGCCTGCGTGCGAACAAGAAACAGAGCAAATTAGAAAGATAAAAAGGGAAGGAGGAAACTTGAGAGAGCATACAAGAGACTGCGAAGGAACGAGTGAGAGAGAGCCAAGAGATGTCTAACTCCTATGCCACACAACCACACAGTTGGGGACCATAGCAGAGAAATTACAGTGAGAGGATCTTGTCTTTTGAGGTCACTTTAACTTCAAATCAATAGAACTCTTTTTTTCCAGAAGGATATGGTAGAACTTGAGTGATGTCCTGCCAAACGGACCTTCCCTGTTCTAATTCCTTCACTGATTAAGACTAGGCCCTATATGACTCATTGAAGGAGTGGAGATCTTAGCTCAGAGATAAGCTTATATACAGTGTTGCTGCAATAGGAAGTGTGTGTGTGTGAGTGTGAGAGAGAGAGAGAAGGGGGTGGCTGAGTTGACCACTGGTCACATGGCCAATCAGAACGTGTATAACTATGGGTCAAGGCCAATGGGCTTTTAGTACTCTGGCTCTCAGCCAATCAGTGACTGAGCTGGAGGAGAAGGGCGGTCAGTGCTTATTGATCAGGAGAAGAGACGAAAGAGAAAAGGACTCAGCTGCAATTATTGATGAGAGGTTGGTTATGGTCTGAGAGATGGTGGATACTGTACATACTGCAGAAGACATTTCGGGTGAATTAATACAGTTGTGCAACTGACTAGGTATCCCCTCACACACTCTCTCTCGCTCTATGGAAGCGGTACTGTGGTAGTTGGTGAGGTCAATGGGGCCAGAGTAAGTGGTACAGAACAGGAGTGTGTGTGTGTGTTCTTACTTCCAGAGGGGCATCTGCATGTTCTTGGCCCTCTTGTTCCGAGGTGCTCTGTCCCATTCTAACCCCGCCTCTTCACCAGGCTGGTCCATCAACGGCCTCTAAGGAGACAAAACAGGAAGTTGGCATTAGACATACAGGCTACAGTTCACATCTCACACACACGCAGTAAAGGAAATAGCTTTTTAGTAGCTTGGAAGAGAAACCTGGACTTTTACGAAGAGCAATGACTAACAAAATGATTCTAAATACTTTCTAGTATGCAATTATGACTCATTGCTCTGTGTAAAGGTTGTCCAGGTTTAGGGTTGCAAAATTCTGGTTACTTTTCCTAAAATGTCCAGGTTTTCCAGAAATCCCGGGTTGGAAAAGTCCCTGAATCAGGATGCAACAAGCAGGAATTCCAGAATGCTCCTGGAAAACCTGGGAACTTTGGGAAAGTCAGCTATCCAGGTTTCTGAGAGGTACTGCTGTTTATAGATACGTACTGTATATGTGTTTATGCATAAACAGCAGAGCCTCTCAGCCAATCCCCATCCGTTCCCCTCCCCCACTGAAACTGGCAACATGATCCTCTCCCAGTCCCAAACAGAGTTAGAGATAATAACAGTGCTCCAATGACACACAGGCAACATCCCAAAGGGCATCCTGTTCCCTACACAGTGAACTACTTTTGAACTGAGCACTAATCAAAAGTAGTGCACCATATAGGTAACAGGGTGGCATTTGGGACACATGATCCAGAGAGACAGACAATCCTGCCGTGCCCAGTTGACATTGGACTAACCCCCCCCCCCCCCCTCTCCCTGAGGGCTGGTCCTCTAAGAGGGTTTACCCCCCCAGCCCTATTTGGGTTAATACTCCTGGGATTTAGGCCTAGCCCTGACCAATGAAACTCCACCCCCATCTGTTCCCTTCATCTCGCCTCTTAACTTTTCTTCCTCCCACTCCATCTATTTATCACAGCAGACGTTCCAGACCCTCCACCATCTCCCCTCTCTCCATCCCACCATCTCCCCCTCTCTCCATCCCACCATCTCCCCCTCTCTCCATCCCACCATCCCACCCTCTCTCCATCCCACCATCTCCCCCTCCCACCATCTCCCCCATCTCCCCCTCTCTCCATCCCACCATCTCCCCCTCTCTCCATCCCACCATCTCCACCCTCTCTCCATCCCCACCCTCTCTCCATCCCACCATCTCCACCCTCTCTCCATCCCACCATCTCCACCCTCTCTCCATCCCACCATCTCCACCCTCTCTCCATCCCACCATCTCCCCATCCCACCATCTCCCCCTCTCTCCATCCCACCATCTCCCCCTCCCACCATCTCTTAAACCATTTGTTGACACAAACAAATGCAAGTATACAATCCAAACAAAGTCTTTACAGGCTACACACTGAGCACAGACAAACAAGCAGCTAGCTTTGCATTCAAACCTCCATTGACTCCCACTGAAACTGAGCAAACATACCCTTGCTAGGCAAACAAAGATATTTAGCCATACAAGCTAATGTGATATGGTTAAGGCCTACTACAGTGCATTGGGAAAGTTCAGTGCATTCCCTTCCCCACATTTTGTTACATTACAGTTTTATTCTAAAATAGATCCAATTTGAATAAATCCTCAATCTACACACAATACCCCATAATGACGCAGACACTTTTTTTTATTTTTTTTTTATTTTTTAGATAAACGTGTTATAAATAAAAAGCAGAAATACCTTGACATAATTATTCAGACCCTTTGCAATGACATTGAGCTCAGATGCATCCTGTTTCCAGTGATCATCCTTGAGATGTTTCCACAACTTGATTGGAGTCCACCTGTGGTCAATTCAATTGATCAGACATGATTTGGAAAGTCACAGACCTGTCTATATAAAAGGTACCACAGATGACAGTGCATGTCAGAGCAAAAACCAAGTCATGAGGCCAAACAATCAGGGGAGAAGGGCCTTCGTCAGGGAGGTGACCAAGAACTTGATGGTCACTCTGACAGAGCTCCAGAGTTCCTCTATGGAGATGGGAGAACCTTCCAGAAGGACAACGATCTCTGCAGCACTCCACCAATCAGGCTTTTATGGTAGAGTATCCAGACGAAAGTCACTCCCTCAGTAAAAGGCACATGAAAGCCTGCTTGGAGTTTACCAAAAGGAAACTAAAGAACTCTCAGACCATGAGAAACAAGATTCTCTGGTCTGATGAAACCAAGATTGAACTTCTTGGCCTAAATGCCAAGCGTCACATCTGGAGGAAACCTGGCACCATTTCTATGGTGAAGCATGATGGTGGCAGCATCATCATGCTTTGGGATGTTTTTCAACTGCAGGGACTGGGAGACTAGTCAGGATTGAGGAAAATATGAAAAGAGCAAAGTACAGAGAGATCCTTGATGAAAACCTGCTCAGGACCTCAGACTGGGGTGAAGGTTCACCTTCAAACAGGATAACAACCTTAAGCACACAGCCAAGACAGCGCGGGGGTGGCTTTGGGACAAGTCAATGTCCCAGTGAGTGACCCAGCCAGAACCCAGAACTTGAACCAGATGTAACATCTCTGGAGAGACTTGGAAATAACTTCAGAGGATCTGCAGAGAAAAATGGGAGAAACTCCCCAAATACAGGTGTGCCAAGCTTGTAGCTTCATACCCAAGAAGACTCATGGTTGTAATATGTGCCAAAGCGGCTTCAACAAATTACGGAGTAAAGGGTCTGAATACTCATTTTTAAAAACCTGTTTTGCTTTGTCATTATGGGGTATTGTGTGTAGATAGATTTTAAAAAATTGAATGTGGAAAACGTGAA
The DNA here is from genome assembly GCF_023373465.1 of Oncorhynchus keta. NCBI lineage: Eukaryota > Metazoa > Chordata > Actinopteri > Salmoniformes > Salmonidae > Oncorhynchus > Oncorhynchus keta. The sequence continues at coordinate 2,268,999 of NC_068452.1, read as the reverse complement.
GGGATCTGAATACTTTCCAAATGCTCTGTATGTACGTTTTGAACTCCAGCTAAAGGGATAATCAATGACATCATGGTCTAGGAACCAGAGGCCAATTTTTTTTTTTTTTATTTGACCTTTATTTAACTAGGCAAAGCAGTTAAGAACAAATTCTTATTTTCAATGACGGCCTAGGAACACTGGGTTAACTGCCTTGTTCAGGGGCAGAACGACAGATTTTTACCTTGTCAGCTCGGGGATTCGATCTAGCAACCTTCCGGTTACTAGTCCAATGCTCTAACCACTAGGCTATCTGCCGCCCCCGAGAGCTGCATTGGATGAAATCAAATCCGAGAGAGTGGCTGACAGTGGACTGTCATATTGCATAGCCTGTCACAAACAGACCTGAAACAGGACGAGTAGCGTCAAGGTCTATTCTCTCTCAACTACACTCTCTCTCTCATTCATCCTCCACCATTCATTTGTGTTTGACTCACTTAACCAACTGCTGAAGCAAAACTGTAAGTACCCAAACTACTGAATATCCCTATGTTTATAAATGCCCATGTTAATGAAATACCATGGTAAACTAGGCCTAGTCATGATTCCACCCAGCCAAGCAGTACTGCCTGGCTCTGGAAACATCACATGCTCTGCTGGTCTGTGCTGTATAGACAACAAGGAGGCCCAGGGTTAATCATATAGAATGGAAAACATACACGTTTCCATTTGCTCATCATGACATTTTTCCTGCCCCTCACTCACAGTTGCAGTGCGAGGCTTTGGTCGTGGACAGAATGTGCTCTCGAAGGATGAAATACAATCAATCAGGCAAACATAAAGTACTGCGTGTCCAATGATCCCAAGAGCGAGTGTCCGTGTCCCTTCACGCCACCTCAGTGAACCAAAAGGCAACTGAAGAACTCTCAGACAGAGGTTGTCAGTGTATATACGATTGTGTAACACGTAGGCCCATGCGAACTCTATTGCATTCATTGCGCTCTACTACTACTACTACAAGGCTAGCAGAATTATTACAGGGTAATAAGATCACTGTCAGTGAAAAGAGTAAATGTTACAAATCTCCTCGAGCAGAAGCCGACACTAGAACTGTCTCTCTCTCACTCTCCGGTAACGCCTCCATATAGCTGGGTGGTTATTCCCATTGTCCTCATAAAAACAATGCTGCCAGTGTTGATGTCCCAAGGCCAGGCATGGACTCACTCCCTCTCCCTCGCTCGTCATTCCTCCTCCACTCACACCAGGAGCAAGAATAGCACAACCAAGCCTGTTTTATTTACGTACACTGCACATTCTGGGCCAGGGATTAACACCACCAACAACAGCCTATAGCATGTTGTTTCTACTGGGTCAGCCTGTCAGACCCTAGAGAACAGACACAACGACTGTGGGGACAATGGACTGGGACATAGATAGCCTACTAGATTGCTCAAATTAATTGGTCTTGCCCTTTTTGCGTGCTTCGTTTCAGATAACTATACAACAATTACATGGCTTACTGATTGGGCTTGGACATGTTTTATTGCAGATAAGGATGGCATCATTACTGTGGCATGGCGGTTGGGCAATGCAGCAACTACATGAACTGTGACTGAGCCAACTTTCTGTGATGAGCAATAACTAGGGTCATAGAGAACAGAAACCTGCATACGGATATGGCTCAACTTGACCGTTGCTCTCTAAAAAGTCTAGAAATTAGCATGAACCATATTACCGTTTTCAAATGTGTAGGTTAAAACTACTTTATAGCTCGTGTGACATGAATTAGTAGCTCATGAGTCGCGTGAACCGTAGCAGGACAGTGTGGCAATAGTAGGTCAGCTCGGGTGTCTATGTCAAAATAGTTGTTGCATAATTCGCAACCCTGCCGTGTAGTGTTGCATTACTAGTCCTCATTAATCACCTGGTCGGCCCTTTAGTAGCTATAAAGAGCCATTTGTAAACAGAGAAGTCGGGACAGGGCCTGTCCGATGAATTGATGGTGACAGAGAGGGTTGTCTTTCTCCATATCAAATCGATCGTGCCTCAACTCGTTCATTTGAATCTAATGTAGCCGCATTCTCGTTCGGACCTGCGCAAACCGTGGGTGTGTTTTTGCGCAGAATACGGTAATGAAACTGGTGAAGTTATGCTAATTTCGTGTCTAGGCACTGATCTACCTTAGCAGTACTACAGGGCCAAACATGTTCTGGAAAGCCCTTTAGAAACTTGAACTCAATTAAGTAATCTCATTATTTTGTAGCTAGTTAGCTAGGTACATAGCTAACAGCTACAATGTGTGCCTCTACACCAAAACATTCAGTAGCCTGGTTACAGTATAGCGAGCTATGTTGACACGCTTTGAAACAGCAGGCAAGCATCATACACGTCGCTAGCTAGCCGTTAACTATGGTCCCCTCTCGTTAGCAGTGGCATATGATGACCGATAATGCCAACACAACAGCTAACGTTAGATCGTTGTTTACGATGAGACCAACCAGCCGTAGAAAAAAATCTAATTTAAATGTACAAATACTGTCGCTTTCAAATTTCACCAAGTCGGCCCGTGTAGAAAAGCCACCAGAATCTGGTTAATGCAAAGATGCTGTCTTTTGACCTCCGCAGGGACAGTGCTTATTGATTGACATGCTCGGCACAGCCCGCGCACTATCTGGACATTGGTGACACAATCTCTAACACAAAGACTCATACATATGTCAATTTATGCAGCTAGACATACCTCCTACTAGCAATTACATGCTATTTATTGACCTGTTAAGTGAAAACGATAACCGCCCTTACCTGAACTGCGTGTTTCTCGTCAATCTCTACAGTACTGTCAAATAACACCAATAGCGGAAATTATCTGTATCATAACTCCTCCTATTTTTATTCTACACGAGCCGCAGGCCAATCAAAAATCTGATATTGTGCATATCTAATCCAATCTGTATCCAGGGATGAAATGTCGCAACATAGCCCGCCTACCTTTAGATGAGAGAAGTAGCCAATCGAGCTGCAAGGTTGAGAAGGGGACGCTACAAATAGACCTGTGATTGGCGAGGTGTATATGACTGACGATTACACTAACCAGTAACAAGAGACAACAAATCAAAAATGTACTGTACAATGTTTATTATCATGCATAATTTTAGTAAATTAATCTTGATAACTGAACACTCACGTTAGCTGCTAATAAAATATTTATGATGGATCCTTGAACCTGACTACAAACTAATGACAATACATCTCAATCAACTGGGTATGTAGCCCATGACATTGCCCACCTTCTACAGGTGCCATCATTATAATATTAAATTAACGTTTTGTGTCATTTTTAAAATCAGTATCTTCAGACATCTACCAAGATGTATATTAGATAAGGCAACAAAGATAAGGCAACAATTTATCAAATATAATGATATTCCTCGGTATTTAGTATTGAATGAGGGATGATTGATTCAATCACTATTGTTATGGTTTAAAGGCCCTATAACGAGGGTAATGCCACATCCAAAATGCTAGGCCATCTCCTCTTTTCTCTGTAAACCAAGTCACTCGGTCCTCACATGATCTCTCCTATCATTGCTATGCGGATGACACTCAACTACTCTTCTCCTTCCCCCTTCTGACACCCAGGTGGCGACACGCATCTCTGTGTGCCTGGCAGACATCTCAGCTTGGATGTCGGCCCACCACCTCAAGTTCAACCTCGTCAAAACAGAGCTGCTCTTCCTACCGGGAAAGGCTTGCCCGCGTCAAGACGTCTCCATCACGGTGGACAAATCCACAGTGTTCCCCTCCAGGAGTGCAAAGAACCTTGGCGTGACCCTGGACAACATCCTGTCGTTCTCTGCAAAAAACATCAAAGCAGTGACTCGTTCCTGCAGTTTCATGCTCTACAACATCCATAGAGTACGACCTTTCCTCACACAGGAAGCGGCGCCGGTCCCAATCCAGGCACTTGTCATCTCCCATCTAGACTGCTGCTACTCTGCTTGGCTGAGCTCCCCGCTTGTGCCATCAAACCCCTGAAACTTATCCAGAATGGCGCAGTCCGCCTGGTGTTCAACCTAAGTTCTGCCATGTCGCCCCGCTCCTCCACAAACTCCACTGGCTTCCAGTCAAAGCTCATATAATCTTCAAGGTCCTGATGCTTGCCGACGGAGCAGCAAGGGGAACTGCACCTCCTTTCCTTCAGGCTATGCTCAAACCCTACATCCTAAACCGAGCACTCCGTTCTGCCACCTCTGGTCTCTTGAACCTCTCACCTCTACAGGAGGGCAGCTCCCGCTCAGCCCATTCAAAGCTCTTCTGTCCTGGCACCCCAATGGTGGATCAAGCTTCCCTCTAAAGTCAGGACAGCAAAGTCCCTGCCCATCTTTCGAAACTATCTGACAACACTTACATCATTCATAATACTCATTTCATACATTAGTGCAAGTATGAAAAGTGTGCCGTGAGCCGAGGTAACTAAATTCAGCAAAAAAGAAATGTCCTCTCACTGTCAACTGCGTTCATGTTCAGAAAACTTAACATGTGTAAATATTTGTGTGAACATAACAAGATAATTGAGACATAAACTGAACAAGTTCCACAGAAATTGAATAATGTGTCCCTGAACAAAGGGGGGTCAAAATCAAAAGTAACAGCCAGTATCTGGTGTGGCCACCAGCTGCATTAAGTACTGCAGTGCATCTCCTCCTCATGGACAGCACCAGATTTGCCAGTTCTTGCTGTGAGATGTTACCCCAGTCTTCCACCAAGGCACCTGCAAGTTCCCGGACATTTCTGAGGGGAATGGCCCTAGCCCTCACCCTCCGATCCAACAGGTCCCAGACGTGCTCAATGGGATTGAGATCCGGGCTCTTCGCTGGCCATGGCAGAACACTGACATTCCTGTCTTGCAGGAAATCACGCACAGAACGAGCAGTATGGCTGGTGGCATTGTCATGCTGGAGGGTCATGTCAGGATGAGCCTGCAGGAAGGGTACCACATGAGGGAGGAGGATGTCTTCCCTGTAACGCACAGTGTTGAGATTGCCTGCAATGACAACAGGCTCAGTCCGATGATGCTGTGACACACCACCGCAGACCATGACGGACCCTGCACCTCCAAAACGATCCCGCTCCAGAGTACAGGCCTTGGTGTAACGCTCATTCCTTCGATGATAAACGTGAATCCGACCATCACCCCTGGTGAGACAAAACCACGACTTGTCAGAGAAGAGCACTTTTTGCCAGTCCTGTCTGGTCCAACGACGGTGGGTTTGTGTCCATACGCGACGTTGTTGCCGGGGATGTCTGGTGAGGACCTGCCTTACAACAGGCCTACAAGTGTGATGTTTGGATGTACCAATTCTGTGCAGGTGTTGTTACACATGGTCTGCCACTGCGAGGACAATCAGCTGTTCGTCCTGTCTCCCTGTCTTAGGCTTCTCACAGTACGGACATTGCAATTTATTGCCCTGGTCACATCTGTAATCCACATGCCTCCTAGCACCATGCCTAAGGCATGTTCACGCAGATGAGCATGGACCCTGGGCATCTTTCTTCTGGTGTTTTTCAGAGTCAGTAGAAAGGTCTCTTTAGTGTCCTAAGTTTTCAGAACTGTGACCTTAATTGCCTACCGTCTGTAAACTGTTAGTGTCTGAACGACCTTTCCACAGGTGCATGTTCATTAATTTGTGGTTAAATTTATGGTTCATTGAACAATCATGGGAAACCGTGTTTAAACCCTTTACAATGAAGATCTGTGAAGTTATTTAGATTTTTTTACAAACTATATTTGAAAGACAGGGTCCTTAAAAAGGGACCCTCTTTTTTTGCTGAGTTTGGGTATGTGAGTCTAGGTGCCACATTCAACCTGCAGCCAAATACATACATATACTGCCACCCAGTGGTAAAAACGTGTCAGTACACAATAGCGTTTATTATCTGGGACATTCTACCTGGAACATATCTTTTACATGTGTATCGCATTAGTGGAAACTCACACTGTTCTGAAAGCAGGCTGCCGGTTTTGACAAGCAGAAGTGACATTTCGTAGCAGGTTAGGTTGTATTACACAGCAGGTTAGGATAATTAACGTGGCAGGTTAGGAGAGGGTTTCTAAAACTCGGTCCTGCCCCCCACACACACACACTTCTCCAGCTGAGAAGACAGGGAGAGGGAGAACAGTGAGGACAGTATGGACTCTCACTCCAGTTTGCAGTGTGTGTGTGTGTGTGTCAGAGAGAGTGAGAGTGAGTCTCTCTATGCATGTATTGGATGGTCACCTCTGTTGAATAATGGACGATGTGGGCCTTGGATGCCTCCAAGTAGGCAACTGAATTTGTATTCTGAGGGATAGGAAGATACTATTACCTCAGAGCAAAATGCCCGGACAGACACACATTTCAGAGATGAACAGAGTGAAATAAAGTCAAATAGGCCTAACATTTAGGGCTATGCGTTTTTCCTGACCATGCACTGCCCATTGAGACAGAGGACTCTAGTGCTCACAATCCTGTTTTAGCCTGGGCAGCACAATTGAGGACTTTCAACATTTTGAAGTGGTTAACTGGGTGGAACATCCTATGGGTTAAGGAAGGCTCACATAATTCCATCTGGGTCATCAAGAGGAATCAGCCCATGAATTATACTCATTAGCAAACATGAGTATACATCGCCAACCCCTTGGCTTTATATCTGTTCAAACAACACATCCAGGTGGCAGTGTGCAACCATTCCGTTTGTTTACCAACTCATAGTGGTAGTAGAAGATCATGGAGATGGCCTCAATGGCGTTGACTGTGCGCTCACAGCCATAATGGAATAGATACACGAGTCCATTGCCCCATTGGTCCAATATTGCTATTAAATAAAATATTGCTATTAGATCATGTATAAAGTGTACAATTGCGGGAGTTGATATTCTTTGTCTAATATTGTATTTGAAAGTATTTGGTAAATGAGTGCCACTGACTTGGCAGAGATGGCATCGCTACGCATCTTCACATCAAATCAAATGTTATTTGTCACATGCGCCGAATACAACAGTGAAATGCTCACTTACAAGCCCTTACCCAACAATGCAGTTTTAAAGAAAATACAAACAAAAAGTAAGAGATAAGAATAACAAATAATTAAAGCGCCGCAGTAAATAACAATAGCGGGGCTATATACAGGGGGTATCCGTACAGAGTCAGTGTGTCAATGTGCGGGGGCACCGGTGTTGAGGTGATTATATACATGTAGGTAGAGTTATTAAAGTGGCTATGCATAGACAATAACAAAGAGTAGCAGCAAAGGAGGGTAAATCCATTTGACTTTATGCCCGCACACCTTTTGATTTGAACGAGACCTTCCACACACATTTTCCCATTGGTGTATTTGACCATTTTAAAACACAATACAACCACACGTGTAGATACAGTACCATGCCATTAAAATCACTGAGGATTGACACAAAAAGTTTAAACGTATTTCCATTGTGGTCCTCATGAAAATACATGAAAACAAAATATACACAACGTTATAACATGGAAACAAAATACATCTCATAAATAGGGACGAAACCGTAAAATGAATAAAATAGATGACCATGTAACGTTCATTGAAAACAATTATACTTTCTTTAAGCCTGTGCAGTTTTAAAGCATTTTGCCCATAAATCATTTCTTAAGGTGTATCTTAGGGACTTTGAACGTAGGAATTTATATTATATGGTACACCATTCCATTCCTCTGCACCAGTGTTAAGGAAATTTTCCAGCTTTTTCCAGACATACTCCTATAGCGCAGCGGTCTGATATTGCCAACATTGGCTTTGGTGTGATGGCTATGAGAGTCAAATAAATTGAAATTGTATTTGTCACATGCGCCGAATACAACAGTGACATGCTTACTCATCACCCCTTAACCAACAATGCAGTTTTAAGAAACATATGTGTTAAGTAAAAATCAAAATAACAAATAATTAAAGAGCAGCAGTAAAATAACAGTAGAGAGGCTATCTACAGGGGGTACCGGTATGTACTGGGGGCACATGTTAGTCGAGGTAATTGAGGTAATATGTACATGTAGGTAGAGTTAAAGTGACTATGCATAGATAATAAACAGAGAGTAGCAGCAGCGTAAAGGGGAGAGGGCAATGAAAATAGTCTGGGTAGCCATTTGATTAGCTGTTCAGGAGTCTTATATAAGAAGCTATTTGGACCTAGACTTGGCGCTCCGGTACCGCTTGCCGTGCGGTAGCAGAGATAAGTCTATGACTAGGGTGGCTGGAGTCTTTGACAATTTTTTAGGGCCTTCCTTTTCCTCCGACACACTGCCTGATATAGAGGTCATCTAATGAAATGAAAATAACCCGACATGTAACCGGGACATGGTCATGTATTTTAAATGTTTTTATTGTACCTTTATTTAGCAAGTCAGTTAAGAACAAATTCTTATTTTCAATGACGGCCTTGGAACAGTGAGTTAACTGCCTGTTCAGGGGCAGAACGGACAGATTTGTACCTTGTCAGCTCCGGGATTCGATGTTACGACCTTTGGGTTACTAGTCCAACATATAACTTTAAAAAACATCAACAGTTCGATCTGCACCACCCAGAGATAAACCGGAAGCCAGTTCAGTTTCCTGAAACGATTAGGACCAATGTGCGTCCTACAGCTGAGTTTGAGGATAATTTTCATTAGTTTGTTTTGGGCCGTTTGAAGCTTGAACCATAAGATACAAGCATAGTCATAGTGGCACTGGATCGGAGATGTTGTCAGGTTCCTCATAGTCTCCGTATCCAGAAACATGGCTACTTTTGCCAAAACACTTTGTCCTGGAGTAAACCTTTTATAATGACCTTCACATCCATTAGTTCACCTGTCATGTGTTGGTCCAGTTAACATCCCAAGTAGGTAACATAACATCTTTCCCTCACGGCTACACCATTACACTTGACTGAGAAGTTGGAAGATTTTCTCACTTTATGTTTGCAACCAAACAGGATACATTCTCTCTTGCCTAAATGCAGAGAGTCTGTTGTCAGATAACCACTTCCTGACTTTAGGCAGTTGGCTGCTTAGGGTCTTTTCAACAGTCTCCATATTCTAATGGCAGAATCATCCGCAGACAGGAACAGAGGGCCTGAACAGGCAACATCCATTATATCCAAATGATACTTTTAACCATGTTTTGAGGCTATATAGTGTTTGTTGACATTTTCTTTGTAAAACAATCTAATATTTTGGGTTCAAGGATCAATGGGTACATATCATTAATTTATAAGTCCAAAAATAGATGTAGCTTAGACCCATTCATATTTTAATATGTTGTAGCTTAGAGCCTATTACATCATCTGAGGTTTTAGTGTTGTGCCCGCCATCGATTGAGACTAAAGAATACAGTGTGGGTGTCATGCTTTGGCTGATAAATGTACTAAAATGGGAGTACAATTTATTTATTTTTACCCATTTTTTTCCCTCCCCAATTTCGTGATTACTATCTTGTCTCATAGCTGCAACTCCCCAACCGGCTCGACAAAAAGGCCGAGTCACGCGTCCTCCAAAACATGACTAGCCTGACCTAGTTTGGGAAAAACCTGGTGTAAAGGAATAGAAATAGAATGGACCTATGATTGAAATGACACCCACCCTGTACTCAAGATTATGCTGTGTCTCAAACAATGGCCGGCACAACACAAAAACATCAGATGATGTAAAGTGGGGTTTAAACTACAACATATGGAAATATGAAAAATATCAAGAGTTAAATGAGTTTTTAGATCATTTACGTTAAAGGTTAAAATGTCAATTTTTATATAAAAAAACATTTTGACAACCCCGTTTGCAAGCTTTTAAATTATATTAAACTCAACCGTTTATCTTTTCCAGTGATGACGACATGGATGTCTCATGGTATGTGGTAAGGTATGCAAAATGAGTCAACTTTGAGTACCTTTATCTCCTGAATGTTTTGGCATTCAGGTCCAAAAAGTCCCTTTCTGACTGCTTCTACCATGGACAAACATGTTTGGAAAGTTTTGTTAAATCAAGGGATGCTGTCAAAGTGACCGAATTCAAATGGATTTACCCAGGAGAAATGCCAAGACACATGATGGATTCCGTTGGGTATTGCTATTGGGTTTGCCAAGCTGCCATTTCTGCACTGCTGTCAAGAAACAATGTGGTGACACTCGAAACAGCCACATGTCTTGAATTGTACAAGCATGCCAACGCGTGTATATTTCTTATGCAGGTGAGCAAAACGCTGCTTAATCATTGCAAGCACTAATGTAAAACGTAACTGCATTTTCAATGCTAACTCTGCAAACTAAACGTTCGACAACCTTGAAAGTTGTAAGTACCAATATTACAGCCATGGTCGGAATGCAAACACATGAGATTTCATACGAACGCCTACGTGTGGAAAATGTTATAATTATATGCCGTGCAGGACAAACACACGTTGCATGGTATAATATTTCCAGAAATGACATGGCTACAAAAACGTTTTATTTACAATACTTAAATTGACAAAATACCTCGAACACGTCCATGTGTTTACCCACACTGCGCAACTGTGGAAGTGCTTCTATTTCTTTGGTGCAGCCATTACTCGGGAAACAAATAATGAGTGTATATCGCCTACTACCGTGTTGGAGTGTAGGTGGTTCCAACATGAGGACCCTTACGCACTACTCCAGAATCACGACGGGTTTCTTGGAGATTGTCATATTCTTGGAGATTGTCATATTTCAGAAATACTGAACATCCTCCCAATTTCGCTAAAGTTCCCTCGGCTACTTGGTGGTGAAAAATGCCATATAATTCCAAAACTGTAGCCTAAACCACCATGGGAGAAATGAAGACATATCATCACTTGTTGAGGCGGCCTATACGAAATGCTTGGTCATTGTGCAATTAAGAAATAGATGTAATAATAGTGGTGGAAATCTACTGTTGTTGTGTTTAATATGACAGAGATGAATAAAACAATCATAGCATCCAAACGTAATTGGTAGTTTCAACTACCGCTTATCTTATCAAATGGCCACAAGACACAAATATAACAATATATCAAGGAAAAATCTTATGAAAGCGTATGATTATGTTGGTAGTGATGGGCATATTACAACAGCCGCACAAGTCTAGTCTTGTGAAGGTAGCCTATAATTTCCGTTTTTCTTGTCAAAGTAGGCCTAATTCGCACAACAATTAAATAGTTAAGAAACATATATAGCCTAAGGATATTGTTCGTTTAAACATTGCAAGTATCAAGAAAACTTTTTTTCCGTTTTTGTTGCAGCAATTTACCATTTCAGTCGTCATAGATGAACGAATTATACACATTTTATTCAAAATAGATGGAGGCTAAATACTGAACATTGAAATGAGAAATTGTTCTCACATTTCAAATGAAGAGAAAATGAGGAGAAAATGTAGACCTACATTGGTTCCTGTCAAGTCAATTTCCCCTTTCAATCTTGATGTTCACGGTGTGGTGTAATACGTGTAATCAGTGTTCATTGACCGAGACAAAAGCATTTCAACAGAAGTTTAAATTATAATGTTTATTTACTGAGCTCAGTTTTTACAGGTATAAGTGAATAATTAAAATAAGACCATGTATGTACACAGTACAGATACAGAGATATTTAATAAATATCAATATTCCTGCGCCTTCTTCCATCAGAGTTGCAGGACACGTGAACACTATTTACAATGATATTATTTATATTTCTTGAAAATAAAATCAATTTTATATCATACAAATATCCCATTTGTAATTGGTCTTAAGGCCTCGCATAGTGAAAAAGTACAAATCGTTTATGCACATTTGTTTTCTAAAGTAATATTTCACACCATGAAAATAAACCGGATTTACAGAGCTTGCAACTGGAAAGAAATGCGGCAAATGTACACATGCATAAATCTGTGGGTCATGATTCTTCATAATTGTATGCACGTACAATTGAGTGTGAAAAATCGTCAATGTTGAACAAATGACAGACATTTTACAATTCAAGTAAGCTTTTCGAGAGCTCAAAATAGGCCTAGTTGGTATTTGAAGGCACTTTCAATAAGGCTGTTTTTAAGTACTTTTTCGTTGCATGGCGCACAGGGCTATATATTATGCACGAGGATATTGCCGTTGTCTAGTCCTGTTAAATTACATACACTTAATGTTAATGCCCCCCTTTGTGTATAATCGAAATGGATACAAAACAATGTATAGATCTAGTGATCAATTACACACGCTGCAAGTGGCAAACGGGTTGTGTTTTAAGGCCTCACGTGCATTAACAACTTGGCCATTGATAATTGCTCAACTATCAGACATCGCTATCGAAAATATACAAAATAATGCCTACAGGCCTTTGATATAAAATTATCTTGCAATCACCATCCTTCAATCAACAATGTGGCCAACATTTGGCTAAGCATATCTAGGCATGAGAACATGTCCCACAAGTATTGGCCTATTTGACTTTAATGAGCGTATACAACATATATCTAAAAAATAATCTCTGTCGCGTAGACAAATAAAGGCCTATGGGCTTTCTGGGAAATTTTGCCTTTCTGGAAAAAAGATATATCCATGTTTCAGACAGGGAGTAAAGTTAAGTGTTGCAACCATGTTTGAAGACATACAAATGACATATAATATTCTCTCAAATGTAAATACACAATCTAGGTCAAGACAAATAATACATTCCATAGGTGACAGGTCCACCGAAGAGTCCCGGAACAGGTAAAGTGGGCCTGGGGTAGGCGTTTGAATGTCCATAGAGAGATGGAGAGCCCATGTGCGCTCCCAGGGGGAATGGCAGAGCAAAGGCAGGTAGCATGGGTTTCGACGCCAGTTTGTACTTTTCCAACTCGGCCTCCTGAAGTCTCTTGGCTTTAGCCCTTCTGTTTTGGAACCAGATTTTGACCTGGGTCTCGGTCAAATTGAGGGAGTTGGAGAATTCGGCTCGCTCTGCAATGGAGAGGTACTGCTTTTGTCGGAACTTCCTTTCCAGAGCGAGCAGCTGGGAGGTAGTGAAAGGCGTTCGAGGTTTTCGGTTGTTTTTATGTTTCCTTAAAGGACATGGAGGTGGACTTAAGCTTCCTGGGGGGACAAATAAATTAAAAAGTATTGTTATTAAATGAAAAACTCAAGGACTGCTGACCCTTTAAAACAACACATTTCACTGCGCCTATGCGACAATAAAACGTATTTTTTTCTTCACAATTAATCTCACCAAACAACGTATACATTTTAAGGACATTGCCATAAGGTTTATTCCTGCACCGTGGCTTTTAATGGATAGGCCTACCAATTTCCCAATTCTAAAAATAGGCCTATGACAAACTTTGTCTAATGGTGCAGAGTTTAGACCTATCAGGCTACTCTGAAATTACAGTGTACTATTAGACTGATATAGGGACATTTCGAGGCAAATTCGAGAGATTTTTGGATAGACAGGCACGACCACACTGATGACAACATATGTGATCTACTATGTGAGGTAATAACGATCTAATACATGAATAATAAGACTAATAATAGAGAAACTACTGCTATATATTATTAGTATAATAGACAAACAATAGGGAATAGTTGGCTTAATTAGCAGGGACTTACGGGGGGGAGTCGAGAAAGATGAAGTCTGGAACCAAGTGCTCTGGTCTTTCTCGCAAAAATCTTGATTGTCGTCATTCTGACAGTCGGACACGCTCTGCGAGCTTTCTGGGGAAACTTTCCTCTCAACGTAAAAAGTCCTTGGAGAAAACTGTTCGGTGATCTGCCCCGCCGCCGCCACAGGCTTCGGTTGAACGAGACCCGAATCCGAAGAGGGAGAAGAATAGTAAGTCCTGCAGGTTGTTTTCTTGGAAATCAATGATTCGACGCTGAATGGAAGACTGCTCGTCTTACTTTTGTATCCTTTGTCGGTTGTCATATCTTTGGGTTGAAGTTCCTCACACTCCGTATCCGACTGTTCTTTCTGGTGGAGTTTAATCTCGTGGGACGGAGACCCCGGTAGGCCAACGGGATTCATCTCAAAGGGGTACGGGGCCATACACCTCCGCCTGGCCAGCTCAGGAAAATCGAATCGCTTGCGAGAGTATAGCGTCTGGTGCTGTCCTCGCTGTCAGAATATTGCCCAGTAGCTCAACTCACTTAGATGGGGTCGTCTATAAAAGGGCAGTACGTGTTCCCCTCTCCGCGCCGTCCAATCATCGTCTCAACTCGGCCTCGTGACGTTCCCAGCTCTCCTTTCCTCCGTCCCCATTGGCCCTCTGCCTTCCAAGAGACATCAAGAGGGCCTTTGAAAGCAACAAGAAGTTTTAATCATACAGACCCCGTGCGGAGCTGGTGCATTGATAGCTCAAGGTTTTTTTTTGTCTCCGCGGAACACAAAGTAGACCAATTTTAGCGCAATTAACCAGTGGGGAGGCCTCATGAGTATTTACATCCATTAGTTGAGCACTTATTGGAACCTTTAAATTAATTAATTTCGCACCCGAGAACGTTGTGAAAAGATACAGAAGAATGCAAGGTTATAAAGGAATCCTTCTAAAGAATTAAATAGGCTCAAATAAAATAGGAGAAATGACAAAAAATAAGGAAATACACAAATAAATTGAAACTCATTCAAATATTAAAAGTCACATAAACATTTATGAATAGACATAATGGAGAAATACATCGATTTGCTATGACTGTTTGTCACACAGCATTACGCCAATTTAAAGGCTGTCATGGACTTTTTAAAAGTTTACAATAGGCTCGGTTGAGAAGCAACAGGCGTTTTTTCTTCAGGTCAAACTATTTAATAAGCCAGACAAGTTGTGTTGTGGAAGGCGCCAGCCTCGGCGGGATCAAAAAGGAAGCTACCTCGGGGAGAAAAGGGAACGGTTAACTCCACTTAACCAGTTGTCCTCAAAATATTTTTCATAGTCCAGTGCATAGCTGCAGGAAGGAGGCACAACCACTGACATTAAAGACGGTTTCATTTCTTGGAAGAAGAGAACAAACATACTTGATCGGGTGATAAGAGGGGCAGTATTTCAAAAATGTTTTTGAAAATGATCATATTCCCACAGAAAGAATACACATCGAGCAACATTGAAATTAAAATAGTCAAATGAACTTTGAAGAATTAAAAACAAAATACAAACGTTGGAATATTTGGCATTTGCCATCAAATACCTTCCACAAAGTAAAAGAAAAACAGACATTTTAAAGGGACAATTAACAGCTTTTTAAAAATACTTTAAATATTAGAAAAAACAAAACATTTACTTGACAGTTTCGAATATCTGTGTAGTCCTGGCCTGATTTCATATTTGTAGACCTAGTTGTTTCTTATCACAAAACATTATTTTGTGGCAGCATAGGCCTTATGTGACCACATATTACTTGAACATTAATGCCTTTGATTGAAGTGCCACCAGTACGCAAAATAAGCTCTTAAAGTTTAGTCTCTCATTTCCTTCAGGGGCGTTGTAACATAATGATTCTCTCAGACATTCTCCTTCACTAAAATCATCACTTCACCCCAGTGTCATTGACTTCAACTATCTTTCATGACGTGTATCATCCCAAAGCATCACCCTTCTGCACTCCCAACATGATACCACAGTAAATAACACCATATAATCCAAGATGGCCTACCTGGCATGGCCAACCCCACCTATCTCAGGACCCCACTGAAAGCCTGTTTGACTTCCAACAGTCATCAGCAGGATCAAATACACAATTAAGACTTGGTTAAGTGCAAAATGGCCACCTAGTAGGCAACAAGTGGGGGGTTTGTCTTAATTGAATTGCCTTAGCCCAATCACTCTTAGGGTAATATTCTGGCAAGGAAGACACTTAGAGAGACCGAGAGAGTGCATGGTCACTCCAATACACTGGAGACCCACTCAGCCCTCTCTGGATTGTCTTTGTTACTCTTCACACTTCAATTTACAGCTTAGTTGGATTAAAGGGTGAATCATTCATTATTTGAATCTGTCCACTCATGAGAAGGCACTTGTGATTGGTTCACATTACTTGACCGTCAGTCATATTTGGTTTATGACCTTATGTGTCCTTAACTCCTTAAAGATGCACTCTCAAACTTTTTAATTTCAGCCACTAGTTTTGAAAGTGGTGCTCACGAGCCAAAAGTGGTCCCCATTTTTTTGTGTGTCACATCATCCAATAGTGTACTACCTCATCCATTTAGTGTGATATGTTACGAATGTAGCAATTTTTATGATATATCATACGATTTTTGCAATTTGTGTGATATGTTTACAAATCCAATTAGTGCAATATGATTTGAATTTATTGTGCTTAAGATCCCGGAGTGCATCTTTAAGTCACACTATGAATGAACTTATGTCACACATTAAGTGTAATTGATTCACGTCATTTGACAACAAGTCATATTTGGTTTATGACTTCATATGATTTATGTCAAACCACATGACTGTTATGGTTGGACAAGTTACCAAACTGACGTCGTTCTGTGGGCAATCAAGCTTTTTCTCAAAGCTACACAAGGACTGGAAAAGTTGATTGGTGAACTCAGCGAAAGGATGTTGTCTCGAGCAGCACTGCAGATATTGCGATGAGCGAGGTGCACAACTTCGCTTTCACACAAGGGTTATTTGTAAGGATAAGTGTTCGACCTAGAACTTTTAACATTCTAAGGAAGAAAGGATTCTTTGATGATTCTTTGGAAGGCCAGAAGGATGCTCTATTGCAGGGAGATTTTCAGAATTGTTTGTTTTACTGTAATATCTGTGTTTTTGCAAGTACATTGATTGGTTGATTAATTTTATGCTTACACAAAAATAAATAACGTAGTTTTCTAAACATCCAATTTGCACCCGTTACTGAGATGGTTGTTCCAGTTGAAATGATTGAGGTCGTTTCAGTATTCAATCTTCCCTACCCTATCACTCATTCTGAATGCAGGTTGCAGGTGATTAACAATTCCACTTGTTGGATATCATAACTCTGTCTGAATTCCAATAGGAATTACACATCACTTTGCAAACCAGCATAATGTGACTTGAAGGCCTGATGTGGCCTGTAAACCAGGAGATTCCTAACGCCAATGTGCTTGGGTGTAACTAGGCCCTCAAAGAAAGGTCTTATGATATATGTAATGTATTGTCATAAATAATATCATTTTACGGCCGGTGGAACCGTTCATAGAGGGTTCTAGAAAGAACCGTCCAACGATAAACGGGTTCTCGATAGAACCCTTCATAGAGGGTTGTAGGTAGAACCGTATACAGGGGGTTATTTGAAGAACCCTACATAGAGGGTTCTAGATAGAACCACTTTTTCCAGACTCAAATTAAGCCTAGTCCTGGACTATAATGCACTTTCAATGGAAATTCTCTATTGAGAATGTTATTTAGTCCAGGACTGTGTTTAATCTGAGTTCGGGAAAACGACCCTAAGAGTTTTTGAGTCATTTCAATTACATTTCCAAATACCTGAATGAATAGATACAATCATTTACACTCCTCCCAAATGAGTCTGTCATTATCAATATCTGAACCACTGTGACAGTTTCTCATAAAAAAAATGTCAAGCCCTAATTTGGGAGTCTACCCCTGCATTTTCATATCTAACAATCTGCCTCTCTGTCTCCTCTCTCTCTCTAACTCAACAGGCACTCTCCACAATCTCCTAGCGTAGCTGTTTTAGGTTTGAAATCCCAGCAACCATGTACCCTTCGGTCAATCTAATCTTCCAACTGTCGTGTTAGATGAGGATAAGAGGCGAATCATAGATCAACACAAATCCATGCAGAGATTCACCCGATACAGGTACTACCCGCAAATAAATCTACACGTGAATTTACACCAAGTTACAGTAAAACGTTCCCCCCTGATGTTCGGCCGGGGTCTTCAGTTTCAGACTTTCAGAGCCCTTCTCTCCTAGATCCCCAAAATGCATTTCTGTAACAGCATGCAGGCGAGTGAACTGTGTCAGATGTCATTACCGAGTTTGAAAGCAGATCTGTCCCCCAAGGTCGACCGGTTCGATGGGAAACACTTTCCTTCGGCACCCGAAATGAAAACTTTGCCTGTGTCACAAATAGCACCCTATTCCCTATGCAGTGCGCTACTTCCACATAGGGAATAGGGTGCCATTTAGGACTCTCATATGGGGCCATTTCCAATATTCTCATGCTTCGATGGAACCACTCAGCCAGTTCGTAAAAGCAGGGGCCAAGTTTGGGCAGCAAATTTAGACAATGTGAGAAAAACTAAGTTAGATCATCTTTATAAGGTTCAAAATGAGTTGTATGGAAACCTATATAGTAGATGACCCCTAATCTAACTCCTAGCTCAAGTAATAGGTTTTTACTGCTGAATGAAAGCGTGACTTTGGCCTATTTCTCTCATAGACAGTTGGAATGACCCCTGACCCTATATAAGGACTAAGGACATCCGTAAAAGTACTTAAACACAATCAAAATCAAATTAGATTTCATACGCAGTTAGATTTGTGTGTGAGACAAGGAAGGTACTGTAGCTGAATAGCTTGGAACCAGATGGAGAATTTGAGAATTCCAATCTAATACAGTGCACTCTGCAGACAGTGATTACATCCTTAGATGACTATATGATCACTAAGCAGTTGGTCACTACAACCGCATTCGCCGTAAGCATTGTGCACTGTACAGCAAAGCTGAATTCTCAGTCAGAAGGAACCCGGGGTGAAAGGTGCTGAGCTGAGCTGTCCACCCAGTGAACTGTGAATTCCCTGTTGTAGTGGTGTCCGTGCCGTGGTGAGGCCCTGCACAGTGACAAACAAACCAATCATTTTAAAAGTGAGGAACCCAATACGTGTGAGATGGGCTTGACAGACAGAAACACAACGGCTGATGGGTAATGAAACAGAGTGAGACGGACACACTTGCTGACACCACACAGGAGGATGGGGCGAGGGGACACATTCGTTGGCCATCGCCATCCAATCACGCCACTCTCTCACCGCTCTGCTCTCACATGAGTCTGTATGAGGAGAGGAGTGGAGAATCAGCCATCCAGAATGGTGTGGATTTTGATCATGAAAATTAAATACACACTAGAGAGGGATTTTTGGGGGTGAATCTGCCAAAGCCAGTTACTTAGTCTTCAGTTTTATCAATTCTTATTACGTGTCAGAGATAGAGACCGAGAACTGCATGGCTTAAACGGTACGTGAGCAGAATTGACAGGCATCCTCATACATTTCACATGAAATCTATGAGAAAATATTTTGAGTGTGTTTTATCTTAAAAGTTCCTTGCCTTGCTTCATTTCCATCCATCTTCATTTAACTCTAACATCAGGAAACCAGGCAAGAGTTCTCTCCCATTTAAATTAAATTGGTTTAAATAGCATTGCCTTGGGTTGCAGGATATCCTTGGAAAATCTCTTGACCTTTCATTTGACTTAACAAGTCGAATCTATCCACATCAGACCGGTTTCAAGCTTGCAGTTAAATGTTGGTTAACATTTTTATGCCAAAGCCACTTCCCTCCTTGTGGCAACAGTGGCATCAGTCAGTGAGAACTGGTACTGGTTGCTGAATGCATGCTGGGTAATAAGAGAAATGCTGTCACAGAATGCACAAAAGTGAAATTAATCCCCGGCTACTTTTCTACCATTATTTCTATGACATTTTTGAGCACCATAAATAAAATGAGCCATTGAATCCTTTTAGGATCTATACAGCACCATTTGATCTAGCAGTGTACAATAACAAGGATACCAGTACTACTGCCACTCCAACTACAAATGAACTATAATGAATAACAACACTATAATAACTGAAATATCTATTTTTTATTTTACCTTTATTTAACTAGACAAGACATTTAATAACAAATTCTTATTCTTATTTTCAATGAAGGCCTAGGAAAAGTGGGTTAACAGCCTTGTTCAGGGGCAGAACGACAGATTTTTACCTTGTCAGCTCAGGGATTCGACCTTGCAACCTTTCAGTTTTCTCATAGATATGGCTACCTGCTGCCCCCATATGAATATGAATGCCGATGATGATGAAGATGAGTCTTATTGTGAGGAATTACTTTCGTGTTATCATTTGTCATTCCATCCCAACTGCCTTTTACACAAAACAAAACAGATTCTGTGGCGGGCCTTGAGAGAGAGGGAGGGAATTACACACAGTTGCCAACAGAAAGCGTTTAAGGTAGTGGTACACCGCAAGAGGTGACAATGCAATTAACCATTTTCATTTGACCTCCGCGTTCGTCGGCCATAGAAATCAGCATTCTTGAGGAAAGTCTGGAGACAATGCGAGTGGGCGAGCGAGGTTTGGGAATACAGGGGACAAAGAACTTAGCGTGACTACTTTGAGGTTACAAAGGCAACCAAAGAATGTCACCATAAACTCCTACTATCTTCTCAGCCAAAGTTGTGATGCATTATATTTGAGAAAACCCTAGGCAGCAGCCTCAATTTTCTCTTCACTCTTGGCCGGTATTTCAAGCCGGGGCCAAACCAGAAACTATTGCATGAATTACAGCAATTTAGTATACAGTATATTATATAAAAACACTATTTTCACATAATAAAAACAGGTTGGCTGAAATGTGGGCTGTGAGTGAGAAAATGGCAGAATCAAAAAGATGTGTTGCAACTGTCCTTCTGGGGGTTTTGTAGGCAAAATATATTAAAAAAGGTGTGTGTGTTGGGTTTGTGTTTGCGCGAGTGTGTGTTTGTGGTCAAATGTGTGTGTGTGTGTTTGGGTGATATAAGTAGGTTATCAAAGCAGCGTTTGTTTTATCCTGATCCTGAAGCCTTGTTATGTGTGTGTGTGCCGTCACACTTTGTCAGGCCAAAGAACTTGTGACAGCACATCCAGCCCATCTGGTTCCACTGAATATCAGATGGATATTCATGGCTGTTTACAGCCTCATGGAGATTATTTGTATCAATGAAAACAAACATATTCTTTAAATCGTTATTGTGTTATATGAATAAAATAAAATACACACACCATTCAAACTTCTTATCAAATCAATGAATAATTACAATTTAAAAATACCATGATTTGTATCAGAAACGATCAAAAAAGGGCATTTTATTGTCATTTTCTTATTGAACGTCTCATGCCCTGACACCAAATGAGTTTTGCGATAACCCTTGTCACGAGAAAGATAGTAGACGCTGTTGAGTAATGTTCCCATAGGTCATATCCTGACTATGACACTATTTATAATATGATGCTACAGTGTCTTGAAACAAATGCCCCTTTTGTAATGTTTAGAGGAAAATAGCGATAAGCTCACCCAGAGTCAAATGGAATGAGACTTCATACCGATACGTGATAAATTTCATGCCAGATAGGTCACCAATATTACTAAACCCATCCCCTTTATCACCTTTTGCAATAATAGTCGATTGTTTTCAACCATTTCATTAATCTATAGTAGAGATATTTTGATAAGATCAATGTTGGTTTTTACCCTAGGGTCGTGTGTATATTTCACATAGGGTCGTGTGTATATTTCACATAGGGCCGTGTGTATATTTCACATAGGGTCGTGTGTATATTTCACATAGGGTCGTGTGTATATTTCACATAGGGTCGTGTGTATATTTCACATAGGGTCGTGTGTATATTTCACATAGGGTCGTGTGTATATTTCACATAGGGCCTTGTGTATATTTCACATAGGGCCGTGTGTATATTTCACATAGGGTCGTGTGTATATTTCACATAGGGTCCTGTGTATATTTCACATAGGGTCGTGTGTATATTTCACATAGGGTCGTGTGTATATTTCACAAAGGGCCGTGTGTATATTTCACATAGGGTCGTGTGTATATTTCACATAGGGCCGTGTGTATATTTCACATAGGGCCGTGTGTATATTTCACATAGGGCCGTGTGTATATTTCACCTAGGGTCGTGTTTATATTTCACATAGGGTCCTGTGTATATTTCACATAGGGTCGTGTGTATATTTCACATAGGGTCGTGTGTATATTTCACATAGGGTCGTTTGTATATTTCACATAGGGTCGTGTGTATATTTCACATAGGGTCGTGTGTATATTTCACATAGGGTCGTGTGTATATTTCACATAGGGTTGTGTGTATATTTCACATAGGGTCGTGTGTATATTTCACATAGGGTCCTGTGTATATTTCACATAGGGTCGTGTGTATATTTCACATAGGGTCGTGTGTATATTTCACATAGGGTCGTGTGTATATTTCACATAGGGTCGTGTGTATATTTCACATAGGGTCGTGTGTATATTTCACATAGGGTCGTGTGTGTATTTCACATAGGGTCGTGTGTATATTTCACATAGGGTCGTGTGTATATTTCACATAGGGTCGTGTGTATATTTCACATAGGGTCCTGTGTATATTTCACATAGGGTCCTGTGTATATTTCACATAGGGTCGTGTGTATATTTCACATAGGGTCGTGTGTATATTTCACATAGGGTCCTGTGTATATTTCACATAGGGTCGTGTGTATATTTCACATAGGGTCGTGTGTATATTTCACATAGGGTCGTGTGTATATTTCACATAGGGTCGTGTGTGTATTTCACATAGGGTCGTGTGTATTTCACATAGGGTCGTGTGTATATTTCACATAGGGTCGTGTGTATATTTCACATAGGGTCGTGTGTATATTTCACATAATATAGGGTCCTGTGTATATTTCACATAGGGTCGTGTGTATTTCACATAGGGTCGTGTGTATATTTCACATAGGGTCGTGTGTATATTTCACATAGGGTCGTGTGTATATTTCACATAGGG
Organism: Oncorhynchus keta; assembly: GCF_023373465.1. Taxonomy (NCBI): domain Eukaryota; kingdom Metazoa; phylum Chordata; class Actinopteri; order Salmoniformes; family Salmonidae; genus Oncorhynchus; species Oncorhynchus keta. The sequence continues at coordinate 2,246,247 of NC_068452.1, read as the reverse complement.
TCCTGTGTATATTTCACTTAGGGTCCTGTGTATATTTCACTTAGGGTCCTGTGTATATTTCACTTAGGGTCCTGTGTATATTTCACAGTGTGATTGTGACTTTACAAAAACCATACTCTATCTCCACTTTAAAGAGATCCCCATTGGTTCTTCACTATCGCCCTTGATCCTGCCGGATTGCACTTGTTTGATACTATAGTACTAATAATGTTATTACAAGCAGTAAAGGTCAGGACAAATAGTGTGCTCTTGAGCCGACTTGAGATTACAATTTCAAAGTCCTCCCCATGAAAAGCCCCAACAATGGAATGGGCTGGCAGAGTTAAAAGGCTCTTTTAATAAACAATCACGGGTTGCTTTTCAATGGGACTCACTGGAACCAAGTGAGCAGTGGGATTGGCTTTGGAAAGATGGAGCGATGAAGAGAGGGAGGGGGGAATTGTGGGTTGTGCCGGAGGAGTCGAGAATTTAAGAAGATGCCTCCCGAGTGTCTAGCTAATACAAACAATCTGATACAGGTGCACACATTTAATTTAGAAGGTCACTTAGTCGTATTTCTCCTTCTCTCCCCTCTCTCTCTCTTTCTCCATCTTTCTCTTTCTTCATTTTCTCCTCAAACTTAGCACTTATTTAGCCCTCCCTCCCATCCTTCTCTCCCTCTCTCTGAACAGAGGGTGGACAGGAAAGTAGGATGGGAGGGGGGTCTTCTTTTTGTGCTATTGCTTAATGAGCTGGAAAATACAATTGCACTTTTCTGACTGTGAAGAAGATCGCCTGGAGGCCCTTCTAAATTAGCCGTGGTAAGAAGGAGGAGGAAGCCTGGAGCCCAGGTGCCTGGAGGGGATAGAGGCTTGCAGAGGGGGGATTTGGAGGGTTGAGGAATCGCTGTTGCATATTTTGGATTACTGGATCGGCTTGATGGAACTGCAGCGTCAAGCGCTCTTGGAGACTCGTACAGTTATAGCAATACCTCAAACCAAATCCCATTTTATTGTCATTTTCTTATTGAACGTGGTTGGCAGATGTTATTGCGGCTGTAGCGAGATGCTTGTGCTACCTGCACTACAGGTAGCTATTCAATAATATGTCAGGAAAAGTGACATTAGTTACTGTATGTGGTAATATGTCAGGAAAAGTGACATTAGTTACTGTATGTGGTAATATGTCAGGAAAAGTGACATTAGTTACTGTATGTGGTAATATGTCAGGAAAAGCGACATTAGATACTGTGTGTGGTATAATGTCAGGAAAAGTGACATTAGTTACTGTATGTGGTAATATGTCAGGAAAAGTGACATTAGTTACTGTATGTGGTAATATGTCAGGAAAAGTGACATTAGTTACTGTATGTGGTAATATGTCAGGAAAAGTGACATTAGTTACTGTATGTGGTAATATGCCAAGAAAAGTTATATTAGTTACTGTATGTGGTAATATGTCAGGAAAAGTGACATTAGTTACTGTATGTGGTAATATGTCAGGAAAAGCGACGTTAGATACTGTATGTGGTAATATATCAGGAAAACTAATATATATTATATAATATAATATAATAATAATAATATATGCCATTTAGCGGACGCTTTTATCCAAAGCGACTTACAGTCATGTGTGCATACATTCTACGTATGGGTGGTCCCGGGAATCGAACCCACTACCCTGGCGTTACAAGCGCCATGCTCTACCAACTGAGCTACAGGACTACTAAAAGTGACATTAGTTACTGTATGTGGTAATATGTCAGGAAAAGCGACGTTAGATACTGTATGTGGTAATATGTCAGGAAAAGCGACGTTAGATACTGTATGTGGTAATATGTCAGGAAAAGTGACATTAGTTACTGTATGTGGTAATATGTCAGGAAAAGTGACATTAGTTACTGTATGTGGTAATATGTCAGGAAAAGCGACGTTAGATACTGTATGTGGTAATATGTCAGGAAAAGCGACGTTAGATACTGTATGTGGTAATATGTCAGGAAAAGTGACATTAGTTACTGTATGTGGTAATATGTCAGGAAAAGTGACATTAGTTACTGTATGTGGTAAGATGTCAGGAAAAGTTATATTAGTTACTGTATGTGGTAATATGTCAGGAAAAGCGACATTAGATACTGTGTGTGGTATAATGTCAGGAAAAGTGACATTAGTTACTGTATGTGGTAATATGTCAGGAAAAGTTATATTAGTTACTGTATGTGGTAATATGTCAGGAAAAGTTATATTAGTTACTGTATGTGGTAATAAGTCAGGAAAAGTTATATTAGTTACTGTATGTGGTAATATGTCAGGAAAAGTGACATTAGTTACTGTATGTGGTAATATGTCAGGAAAAGTTATATTAGTTACTGTATGTGGTAATATGTCAGGAAAAGCGACATTAGTTACTGTATGTGGTAATATGTCAGGAAAAGTGACATTAGTTACTGTATGTCGTAATATGTCAGGAAAAGTGACATTAGTTACTGTATGTGGTAATATGTCAGGAAAAGTGACATTAGTTACTGTATGTCGTAATATGTCAGGAAAAGTGACATTAGTTACTGTATGTGGTAATATGTCAGGAAAAGTGACATTAGTTACTGTATGTGGTAATATGTTAGGAAAAGCGACGTTAGATACTGTGTGTGGTAATATGTCAGGAAAAGCGACGTTAGATACTGTATGTGGTAATATGTCAGGAAAAGTGACATTAGTTACTGTATGTGGTAATATGTCAGGAAAAGCGACGTTAGATACTGTATGTGGTAATATGTCAGGAAAAGTTATATTAGTTACTGTATGTGGTAATATGTTAGGAAAAGCGACGTTAGATACTGTATGTGGTAATATGTCAGGAAAAGTTATATTAGTTACTGTATGTGGTAATATGTCAGGAAAAGCGACGTTAGATACTGTGTGTGGTATAATGTCAGGAAAAGTGACATTAGTTACTGTATGTGTTAATATGTCAGGAAAAGTGTTATATTCGGTTTTTGCGATAATACGTCATATCAGAATGGAATGGATCAACCCCCACATGCAGAGCAAACCGATAACTTATTATAACCTTTTATATAACCTATAGCTTTTATTGACTCTCTATTTCACTCATCATTCCATTGAATTTCCTATTCTTCCTCAGTTCTATAGAAAGAAAATTCCTCACAGTGCATATGCCTCCTCCATACCATTATACTATATGCCCCTGGGTGCTCTTTTGACCGCTACGCTAGGCATCTGCTGCCTATGGGACCCCTACGGCCCTGCATGCCTATATCTGCATTCTAATGCCCCTGTCCTGCTGGGTTGGTAGCTTTACCTATGTAATTGATGGCTTCCACACTTCGGGACCCAGGACCTCAGTCTCTCTCTCTCTTTCTCTCTCCCCTCTCTCTCTTTGTCTCTCTCTCGCTCTCTCCCTCTCTATCCTGTTGTTGCTATATCTCTGCTGTTTTGGTTGGGGGTCTTTGGCTGAATTGACTTCATTCATTGTCCTTTTATTCATAGAGAAATTATGAGAGAGAGAAAGACAGAGAGAGAGAGAGAGAGTGTGTGTGTGTGTGTGTGAGAGAGAGGGGGGTGACTTCACTTTGACAACAAAGAAAGAGAGTCGCCGCCACTGCCGATATTTAGTGAACCCCAAAGGGAACGTTTTCATTCTCCTCATTCTCATTCTGCAAGTTTGGCACATGCCTTCTGTTACTAAGTGGCGAGGGCCATTGAAAGGGGGGGGCCTACATTTCCCTATTCTCCTCTCCCACTAGGTGCCATAGACTTACAGCCCTGGCAGCTGCTAAGCCTCTTTATACGACTATAGAGGCCTCTCTGCAGGTGAGCTAAGCCTGCCAAAGAAGCAGCCTCACAGCCTCTCCAGTCCGCTCAATGGGGCTCAATGGGAGTTTTCATTGAGGGGGGCTGAGTTGACTTCGTATGTGCTGCTATGGTATATTGGGACATTCGGAATGCCTTCAGTTCATAAAGGCGGTGCCGCCGCTCTAGAAACATGTAACTCATGGAGGTGGAGTTGAGCCATGCCTGAATTTGTTTTGTTTTGCCTTTTGACAGGCGCCAAACGCTGGCACCATCCTCCTCTGTTCCGTCTTCCCTTCTTCAGTTTCTTCTCTTCTTTTCTTCGCTCAGTCAGTTGCATTACTTTATTTTCTTTCCTCCCCTACTTCTCCTTCTTCTCCTTTCTCCCTGTGATACAAGCTGGGAGCTGTTGCACATTACTCCAGAGGTGTGGTGCCTCTCTCTTCTTCTTACCCTCAATGGGCTTCACTGTTTCCCCAAACTGCCTCCAAGCTGGGCTATCTATTCATTTAGTTACTTAAGTGTAATTGCCCCCCTTTGAAGCCTCAGAGAGGCAAATAATTTGCTGTGCCCCGGGCCAGAAATGGTCAGTGATCCTTGGACCCCTCCCTCAGCCCCCCCATTGGGCCCCCGCCGGCCCGAGAGCGTCAGATACACACGCAGGCACACACACACACACACACACCGCGAGAGGCCAGCTCCCATACGGTGAAGGAATAACACAGCCAGGGCCCGCTCAATTTCACCTCTCCTTTTCATCCTCTTTTTATTCTTTTGAAACACTTTTTTATTAACAACAGCTTTTCTCCTCTCCTCTCTCACACTGCGGCGCCGCCGGGAGGAGGAGGAGAAGGAGGAGTGAGAGGATGTCGGCCGGAGGTGTCCCTGAAGATGTTTGTATGTGGTGCGGCGCAGAGTCACCCCCCACCATCAACAGTAACAGGTCAAGGAGGCATTGAGAAAACAGCCCCCACAAACCCCCCCCCCCCCCCGTTTCACACTGCTACAGAGGGGGCTCACGTTTCTTATGACAGGCCAACTAGACCTCAGGACACACAGTGAGAGAAAAGGATTCCTTGGACCGGATTGGTCAATTATCAGGCAGCAGCAACCTTTCCACTAGTGGTTTCTATCTACCGGTAACAATTTTTTATTGAACTTTTATTTAACTAGGTAAGCCAGTTAGGAACAAATTATTATTTACACTGTCGGCCTACCCTGGCCAAACCCTAACCCGGACCACGCTGTGCCAATTGTGCGCCGCCCTATGGGATTCCCAATGTGTATTGACAGAGCGGGGATAATGCATTTGATTTGAGGTAAAATGCCCTTTCTTTGTCTATAGTGTAGACAGGATGTAGGAGAAATAATATAGAACTGGGAAACTACACAAAGAGGCCATTTAAAACGACAACATTCTCACAGTAATTGTCTGCACTAACTACATAGACGTTGTAATCTCATAATAAGGTAATAACCTGAGTAAAACTGTGTACTGCAAACTATTATCAGGGAGGAGTCCACAAAATCCCTAAAAAGGGTTAAAAGTGACAGGCAGAGACAGGAGCAGACATTTTCTTATACAAACAGAATAGCCTACAACGACTAGCCTACATGCCATATATTCAATGAAGACTGCTGAAAAGTTCATGATAAAATTATAATCCAAATTGAAAATTGGGCAGTTCCTTTCAGAGGAAAAGTAGAAAAAAATACAACTTCAAAAAAGTGTAGTTCCCCCTTTAAGGTTGCCACTGCGAAGGGGAGGCAAATCAATGTGGACGGCCGGCCGTTAAAGCCAACCTGGTTATGAATGCTGCATTTGAACTTGTATCATTTAGACTTTGAGGTTTTTAAGAGAGAAGCGTTCCCCGCAGTCACACCAGCTGGTAACAATTCTTAGACATATTACGAGCTGCTCTCTGCCAAACGACATACCTTTGGGCTATGTTTTCAGTGGGCTATAAAAACCAATAATATTGATCTAGTTGATCAGATATCACTCAGTCCGGTCCTGCACAGTTTATATAAGACGCCCTTTAAGGTTTAAAGTGCCGGGACAGGATTTTTCAGGTTTTCTTAGGAGAGCACTATTTTATTTCCAATATCGACGGTCGGCATGGTGCTTGCTCACATTACTTGTTTGACTTCTATATTGGGACTCAGTCGAATAAGCCTAAGCAGCCAAGAATGGTTGAGCTGGGGAGTTTAGCTCCCACATTGTATCTACATATGGTTTGGGGTACTTAAAAATACGTATTACTATAAGTATGTGGTAGTCCACAGAGAAAGACAGAGGTTCTGTCCCAAATGGCACCCCATTCCCTACATAGTGCACTATTTTTGACCATGGCCTGTATAGGGAATAGGGAGCCATTTGGGATTCAGCATATGCGTGTCTGTGCTGCATGAGAGAATGGGGAGAATCATGGTGGAACCACTTAAGTGTGTGTGTGTGTGTGTGTGTGTGTGTGTGTGTGTGTGTGTGTGTGTGTGTGTGTGTGTGTGTGTGTGTGTGTGTGTGTGTGTGTGTGTGTGTGTGTGTGTGTAGAGAAGACACAGTAGCAGTACCCCAGTGACGCCACAGTACCTCCCTAGTGGTCTGACCGGAAGTTCTGTCGACTCATTGGTGACCTTGAACTAGAATGGAGCCGTCCACGTCTAAAGGTTTGCCCATTTAGGAAACCTTAGGGGATGGTTAATATGTTTCATATATAAATGTCTACGGGTATGGTGTGTAATGTTTGTGTCAGATGACATTATGGTTGATATGCACAGACACATGTATGTATACGATGTACACACACACACACACACACACACACACACACACACACACACACACACACACACACACACACACACACACACACACACACACACACACACACACACACACACACACACACACACACCCACTAGTCTAGTGTATGCCATCTGTTGTATTTCTGTTGCGTTTCTCTCCCACAATGGTCAAAGTTAGTGGAGTAAAACACAACCCCGACAAGGTAAGATGACCAAGGAGGACATTAACTAAGGTTTTCCACTTGGGTGTGTGTGTCTATTTGTGCATTGTGTGTCCGAGTGCATTTCTCCCAGATCACATGTATGCCCAAATGGAGGCCTGCTGTGTGAAATTACTCGCACTAATGGCACTACACACTTTTGTTGCAGGAAATCGGACAGCCGCACTGTAACTGCTAAAACCGTGATAAAAAACAACCCAAATTGCATCATGATGTTGGGAGCAATTTAACCCTTCATCAGAGCAAACCAACACTCTCAAATGAAGCAAATGGATTTATTGACTAGTTATGAGACACTTAAGAGTCTACATTTAGTCCTCTCAGTGCTACGTGGGCTTGTCTGTTCTGTCCTACGTCTATGGAAAAAGGCACTAAAAATAAAACGACTCTAACCCGACCAGAGGTGTCTAATAAAGTCTAATTAAAGAACGTTATATTGCCATGGTAATTTGCTCGTCTAAAGAGATCATTACGTGGGCTTGTTTTATTTTTTATACGTTTAATTGAGAAACAAACTGTATGTAATGAGACGTAATGAGACTGGAGCTATGTCTGGCTGAGAATGGCCTGTTAACTAACTCTTAAGGTGTGATGATACATCAATAAGTCCTTCGGGACATCTGTTGTAGATGTGGTAGACATATTAGGACATCCACACTTGTTTTTCACTTGCGGGTCAAACACGGGTTCTGTCCGTTGTGGTAGAGAACATCCATGGCATTTGTGTCATTCTGTGGTGTGTTATGTCGTTGACTTTGTGTGTATGGTCTGTAGCCACTAATGAATGAGACAGAGGGTCCTACTCCAGAGATCCAAATCTTCCCTAGGGGTGTTGCCGGGCTATACCCGACCACTTAGAACAAGTCTCTGGACACTGATGAGTGTCAACTATCTGTGTGTGTGTGTTATATCTGTCTGTGTGTGAGTTTGTGAATGCGTGCGTGTGTTTTTCTCTTATAACAAGTCTCCAGACACGGCCGGGTGTCAGCAGCAGAGCCACGCGGCCTGGCTCCGGATGGCCCGACAGTATGCAAAACGGCACCATGGGAGAATCAGCTCTTTCAAGTCCAATTACCCAGTGGAGCCAGTTATTTCAAAGGCCATCAGTAGAAGATGTCGGTTCCGATAAGGACCTGGACACATGTGTTCCATCACACTAATTCAAACAGGGTTTCCGAGCCCCAACTCTAAAACCCGGACGAAACCTTCAACCAGCCTCGAGCAATTTGACGAAAACAAAGTGATTTAGCAAGGGACATAACTGTATTCAAAATAATATTGGAAACAATTCTAACAGTGCATACAAATATTTGTATGGAATGTATTTCCTTTAAAAAATATATGATTATAGCTCGCACAGCAGGATATGAGTTTGAGAAAGAGTCTCAATATTGTTTTACTGGACATCATTGTGCCTTAGAGGACGAGCTGGTGAAGTGAAGTCTTTAAAGAATTATCCTGGCGATGGCTTTCCAAAACCTCCAGAAATCTGATTACAGGTCTGTGAGAGCCACAAACAATGGCGTGGCAAGCCTGTCTCGGAACTGTATGTCTCGGGCCAACTCCTGCTCTCTGCTCTGTTCTCTTCCTCTCAGATCTAAAGTGAAGGAGAAGAGCATAATTCATGTTGTTTTTACTGGAAACATACTGTACAAATTTACAGTCAGAAAGACTGAGGGAAAAGGGAAAGTTAAAAGTAGGAAACCCCCTCTTAACACAACTGTGGTTTGGGCCAATGTAAACAATGTGTTTTATCGAATCCCTTTCTTAGACTAAAGACCAGGGAAAAGCAAGAGACAGTGTAACTCCGGCTTTTACAGGGAACTCCTGTTCGTTATGCTTGATGGGTAGACTATAAAGACCATCTTAGAAATATGGGCCTTTGTAAGTCAAAAGGGTTTTGTATGGATGTGAGTAGGTGTCAACATTTTTAAAGAATGACCAGTTATTGATGATGATATTTCTTTTCACATCCAATGACAGGTGTGTGACTCCAATTTTTTAGGTCTAAAACCATGGACAGTCTACGTTGCTGTAATGTAATGAACTTGCACTGGATGTTCTCTACTGATCTGTAGGATGTATTTAGCGTTTACAATTCATTTTTGAGGCAGTATTATTAGCTCCCTGGCAGTGAGCCCTCTTCTCGATCCTTCCCCTTTAATGTTAAATCATCTGGACATTAAAGTATTTCAGTGAGTTACAAGACATGACATCTCGGGTAACATACAACCAAGGTCAAAGATGGAGCTCGTTAAAGGGATTGCACACAGCCACAAATTCAGCGGGATCCCCCCAAAAAATGTTTAGTTAACTTAAACTTCAGTAGTGGGGAAATTCAGCTTTGTAAAGTAACCCGCCCCCGAGGAGACAAAGAGAGTGCTGTGGTAGACTGAGTGGTAGAGCGCTCCCCTGTCCCTTTGTGTTCATCACGGCAGGGACGTTTTGTTTGTTATCCGCGATGGTTTAACAAGCACCACAAGCAATGTCTGGATCACACAAACTTAGAAGTGGAGATATAACGATAGAGGTAAAACATCAAAATAACCACATACTGTAATGTCCTTTGAATGTCTTTGTGATGTTAGATCAAGACCATATTTTCGGTGAAGGTCAGATGTCATTAAAAAGTATTGCGTGCAACAGTTTAGTCATGGGACAACGTTTCCTTCTATAGTACTACTGTACCTTTGAAATGTGGAATATTGAATATTCTAAAAAGGCATGTAAAAGAAAAAGCGCAGATCTTATGGTCTTTGATCATCATAATCATCCACTTTTGAATCTGAATTTGTTTCTGAATGTCTAAAAGATTGCAGATTTAGAGATTCCTGTACACTCTTAGACAAAAGAGTTACAAAAGGGATTTTCGACTGTCCCCATAGGAGAACCCTCTTTGGTTCCAGGTAAAACCGTTTTGGTTCCAGGTAGAACTCTTTTGGGTTCCATGGAAACCAAAAACCAAAACGGGTTCTCACAGGGTTTTACTATGGGGACACCCAAAGAAGATAGCACCTTTTTTTCTAAGAGTGTAGTCATCAAATTGTAAGACACACACACACACACACACACATCACATTCACACGCACACATCAGGTGTGTTGTTCTGAACAACTGATCTGCAGAGCTCTCAGCTCACTCCCTCTCAAGTTGAATCTCCATTGTGGAGTGGTGGTTATTGTTATGCTCCGTTTGCGTAACTTCACAGCAAAACAACAATTTGCAACTCCGACCGAGAACAAAAGAGCTCATAATAAAAGCTGGCGATTTAAAACAATGAACACATTTCTTCCCCCAGAGGGATTTTCACTCAAGAGCAAAGAAAATGAATATAAAGAAACCAAGCAACTTTGTTTCGGCAAAGTGGAATTCGTGGTCGTAGTTATAGGGTTGAAACCAACAAACAGAATGATAAATGCCTTAAGCATACTGAACAGTGATGAAAAAAATGATACCAACCTGAAATCAAATGTTATGCTTACACAAACATTTATTGCAATATATATATATATATATTTTATGAATGTTTCCCTGCCCATTGCATATTTTCTACATTCGTCTCAATGAACAGTGTAGATTTGTTCTAATCCAATCCAACATCATGCCAGTCTCAAAATATAAAATATCCTTTTACCATCACACAGTGTAGAGGTGCTGTGATCTGGAAATAACTACAGCTAACCCTAACCAGGAAGTCAACAGGAAGAGCCGTTAACCATGACTGGGAATTCAGAGATTTAATTGGCCAGCCTGTCTGCAGGAATTTTGGTGTGGCAAACTAATTGACTTAGAATTCCCTGGTGTTTTATCAACACAGGGAAGTGTGTGTGTGTGTGTGTGTGTGTGTGTGTGTGTGTGTGTGTGTGTGTGTGTGTGTGTGTGTGTGTGTGTGTGTGTGTGTGTGTGTGTGTGTGTGTGTGTGTGTGTGTGTGTGTGTGTGTGTGTGTGTGTGTGTGTGTGTGTGTGTGTGTGTGTGTGTGTGAAATGCCACCGGGCCGATAACTAGCCACCTCTAGTAAACCAATCTTTTACCAACGGGCAATTTGAAACACATGTTATTGGCTATTTTACGACAGGTTCCCCCCTTTAAGTGATATATTCCTGTATGTACCACAGGCATTGGAGTCGTCTCTGACCAAATTACTAACTTTCTGATTGATTACTTGTTAGAAACACTTCAGTAAAATTATGTTTTTATATATTTGTTTGCTTACCTTGAAAGCAGTTTATTGAGTGACTTATCCACACGTTGGACTTGTTTAAAGGCAAGGAAACAAATATCTAAATATGTCATATTGCTTAACTATAGAAGCAGTAGTCGAGTCTCTTTGGTTATAGGCTAAGTGGTGGGAGTGTGTATTCATTCATTGCCCTCTTAACAGTTATGATTTTAACTGCCACTCATATGTGAGAAAAAGAAGACATTTGTCAAATGAAATGATTGAATTAGATTTTCAGGTGAGATTGACTCTTCTAAATAATCACAACCAGTTGGCAATTAACCTAATGATGGAATATGTCACATCCAATTAAAGAGCCTCCTGCTTGTCAATCACGCCTTCTGTGCACTCGTTAAACAGAAAAACACAGTCAGATAATGATCGTTTTAAGAGACGTGTTTCTTTCTTCCTCGGCAGCTTATCTGATGGACTGCTACTCATTTCAGCCAGTCAGGCAATGACAGGTCCTGTGGATAGATAAACCCCTTTAACTCTTTAAGGCAAAGGGCCAAGGTCACCCTTAACCTCTGGAATCTATTGCCGCCTGACTCCCTGACTCTCTCTTGTGCTACTGACTGATAAATGGTTTCCAATGGAATGGCAGATTCTGGTTGAGAACGTCAGACTCCAGAGTGTTTTTCCCCATGTAGGACGCCACGCAGAAAGATCAAGACCATTTTCACACACACACACACACACACCCCAAAGGCCCTTCTACTGTAATCCCCAAGAGAAGGTTATCTCCTCTCTCTGCTTTCCACTCCGTCAGAAAAACTCCAGCCCAGCCAGCAGCTCTCTCCTCTGCTCTGCAGTCAGTGTCTTTAACCCCAGATGATAACACTTAGGCTGGCCGTAAAGAATAGGCCTCCCTAAAGTGATCCATTAGCGATCCGATTCCCCCAGAGTGGGGCCTGGGCCCGGTGTCTACTGAAACAAACCAGGAAGCCTTGAAGGAAAACAGCATGGCAGACAAGTACAGAGATCAAAGACTCCAAAGACGAAGGCTACCTCCCCCCACCTCCTCCGCCCTCCTCCTTTCCCTCTCTCTCTCACGTCAGTCTCCTCAGACATAATCCTGTCTTCCTCCCCAATGTTTTCAATTAAGGCCCTCCTCTGAAAATGTTTCAGATTGTAACGTTATCAATTAGTCAGCGACTCCAGCGAGGTTATTTAATGGGCCCAGGAGCTGGGAGTTTTGATTTAGAAACTGTCAGGGAGATGTAAGGGAAAGATGTCCTGCTCTTAGCTCCAGTCAGTCTGATAAAGCTATAGGTTTGAAGTTCCATAGGAATGTACTGTAGCTGGAGGCCAAACCTTGTGTATTCCACGTTCTGTGGTTTGGTACCATATACTAATGAGGAGACTGATAAATTTAAACGCAAAGGTTTTCAAGCATTTTTTCCCAAGTACTTTAACCCTTTACACTCGTGGGAATTGGCCTATATGGACGGGGGCTAAATAGAAAAGCTTCTCACAGAAGAAAAAGCATATGCATAACCATGGTAACAATTGAAAGGGAACAGTTTGGATATTATGGGACAATTATTAGACCAAAGGTGAGCACACAACATTTCACCTGACACAAGATTGAATCCAAATGTTACACTGTTGATTTTATATGCATTTTTACATGTACTGTACTTTCCGGCCGCATTTGTAGATAACGAAATCTGAAAATACTCTGGATACGTTCAGTAAGGTGAGAAGAATATTCCTGGAAAATGTGGGTTAGGTGCAACATAAGAGGGGAAAAAATGTAAAGGGTTTGAGCGAGAGGACTAACTGGAGTCTCCGAGTGGCCACACCCCTCTCCAAAGTGTGCACAGTTCCTAAGCAATTTCAATGCACTTTTATGACTCAAAGAAGAGTCGTCAACTATAAGGTGCTTTTTCTATCTCTCCTACTGTAGCTACAGAACACAGTACTGCATCACCGCCATCACACAATTACTGTTGTTGTTTACGCAATCCAAAAAAAAGGTATACATCGCAATCTGGGTCAGGTGTTCATCATTTGAAAGGTTGTTCTATTGTCAACATGACTATCTAAGTTATATAATACAATATTACAGTGTTAGGCTTTCACAGGGCAATTCAGAAAATCCGTTTTGGTGAGCATAGAAAAGGAATCATGTCTGCATTCAGGTGCGTGTTCCCGAGGAAAACTGCCTTCACAATAGACAAACATAGGCCCATATTCTGCTCAGAACAATCCAGGATATGACGCCATGTCATCTTGTAACTGTACATCAAACATAGCGATCACAAATGTAGATACTGTATACGTCTCATCTTTCAAAATACATCAGGTCTTCTCAATTTACAGCATTTCCCTATAACTCAAACAACAACAAATACGCAAAAGTTGCCTAATTAGCGGGCGGGATGTGGGCAACAACTTGTCGCGCGCGGTGTTGTCTGAGTTAAAGGGAAATGCTGGAAGTTAAGAACATGATTTATTTTCAAAGATGAGACGTTGACAATTACAATAAACACTGCCCTTGCTCTTCACATTTACATATCTTAAAACTCAGTCATATACAGTGTCTACATTTATGATCTCTATGTTGGCTGTCAGTCAAAACCCATACAGCGCTGTGAAGCGCAGAGCCTGAGCTCTGACGTCATTTACAGCGTATTACTGTACAGCCACCACTTTCCAATGTAGGCACTTATCAGTGACCAAATATGCTATTTTTAACCTGTATATGTGTACAAGTGTACAGGGCTACTAGTCCAATGCAGCGATTTTTATCTAATTTCTGATTGTTTGAAATTAAAATGGTCAAAAAAATAAATAAATTGCTACTTAGCAAAGGGCAAAATCACATTGTTGACTGCACTGGGCCTTAAAAATGGAAGTCCTTAAAATATGCACCTTATGCACCTAATGACCCTGGGACTAAACACCTCGCTCTGCAAACTGGATCCTAGACTTCCTGACAGGTCGCCCACAGGTGGTAAGGGTAGGTAACAACACATCTGCTACGCTGATCCTCAACACGGGGGCCCCTTAGGGATGCATGCTCAGTCCCCTCGTGTACTCCCTGTTCACCCATGACTGCATGGCCAGGAACAACTCCAACACCATCATTAAGTTTACCGACGACACAACAGTGGTAGGCCTGAACACCGACAATGATGAGACAGTCTATAGGGAGGAGGTCAGAGACCTGGCCGTGTGGTGCCAGGATAACAACCTCTCCCTCAATGTGATCAAGACAAAGGATATGATTGTGGATTAAAGGAAAAGGAGGACCCATTCTCATTGACGGGGCTGTAGTGGAGATGGTTGAGAGCTTTAAGTTCCTTTGTGTCCACATCACCAACAAACTATCATGGTCCAAACACATCAAGATAGTTGTGAAGAGGGCACGACAAAGCCTATTCCCCCTCACGAGACGGAGACGGAAAAGGGTCCTCAGATCCTCAAAAAGTTCTACAGCTGCACCATTGAGAGCATCCTGACTCGTTGCCTCACTGCCTGGTATGGCAACTGCTCGACCTCCGACCGTAAGGCACTACAGAGGGTATTGCGTACTGCCCAGCTTCCGGCCCAGCTTGGGGCCAAGCTTCCTGCCACCCAGGACCTCTATACCAGGCGGTGTCAGAGGAAGGCCCTACAAATTGTCAGACTCCAGCCACCTTAGTCATAGACTGTTCTCTCTGCTACCGCATGTCAAGCAGTACCAGAGTGCCAAGTCTAGGTCCAAAAGACTTCTTAACAGCTTCTACCCCAAGCCATAAGACTCCTGAACAGCTAATCAAATGGCTACCCGGACTATTTGCATACCCCCCCCCCCCTTAACGCTGCTGCTACTCTCTGTTTATTATCTATGCATAGTCAGTTTACCTTTTCCTACATGTACATATTACCTCAATTACCTCGACTAACCGGTGCCTCCACACATTGACTCTGTACCGGTACCCCCTGTAGATAGCCTCGCTCTTTACTGCTGCTCTTTAATTATTTGTTGTTTTTCTATTATTTGTAAAAAATAAAAATAAAATACTTATCTATATTTTTTTTAACGTAACACTTATTTTTCTTAACTGCATTGTTGGTCAATGGCTTGTGAGTAAAAGCATTTCACAGTAAGATCTTCACCTGTTGTATTCGGCACATGTGACAAGTAACATTTGCTTTGATTTCATGACAGCGTAGGTAGGCACTCACACGAAATGTCGCACACAACTGATTTGTGGGTAAAAACAAGAAAACTAAAAAGGTTAAGATTGAATATGCATTTCCACAACAGCTCAGGCTCTCAAACGATATATATATATATATATATATATATATATTTAAGGTTAAAACATGTGAATTCCTTGAAATAACTCATCCACCTGGTCAATTTATGTCGACATGACAAAACATGTGTTTTTCATACGTGAAAGTATAATTTTTGGGGGATTATGGGAGTATCCATGAAGAATTATGTTTGTCAAAAAGAGAAAAAGCATAGCTATATTTCAAACCTATTTCTGAGTTCCGAAGTCATGTGGTAACTAGTATCTTAATTAGCTTTGGGCCGGTTGTCACATATATTTGTCACGTACATATACAGTAGTGAGTTCATACATGTTCATGCTTTTTTTGTACTGGTTCCCCATGGGAATCGAAGCCACAACCCTGCAAGCGCCATGCTCTACCAACTGAGCCACGCAGGGTCACATGGAATGTGGGGTTGGTTGTCTCTATCAACTCCATTATAAAATTGCCACTGACAGTATACAATAAATCCCAAGCTCTTTTGTGATTGTGCTATAAAGAGTTCCCTTCCCAGCTAGCACATTTGGTTCCATGGAAGTTGTAGGAACGTTCGTTTTTGGTTTCCCATTGGTTCTGGGAACAAAGTCATAATTTTCCTGTCCGGTAAAATGTAAAGCTCTGGAAACTTACAATTTTAGGTTGCTGGGAGGTTTTTGAATGTTTTACTATGGTTCCCTGAAAGGTTATTTGGGAGGTTTCATGAATGTTCTAAGAACAGAAATGATTATTTGAAGGCAATTAGATAGATTTCTGAGAACATGTTTCATTAAGGCTGTTAATAACACTGCTAGCTTAACTGTTATGAATTCCAAAGACAGAAAATACACATGGAAATTAATTTAGGCATTAACCATGCAAACACATTTATTTTTTATTGTGGCATGTGTCAGTGAGATTCAAACCTATGGTCTTCTGTTGTTTATCCATAGAATTAGTCCACCAGGATAGCGCTAGCATGCCACGTTCTTTTAACTCACACAAAGTGGTTCATTTTTATCTCTTAAAATCGGGTGTGGCCAATGAGAACAGAATGTATGTTTCTTAGAACGTTCTTTGAATGTTACTAATTGCAGCATTACCGCAAATATGTAAGAGGCAAGTGGAAGGTGAAGAAATTAAGGAACTTGTTTGTCGGCCCTGCATTAAAGACCAATATTGGCTAAAGAAAATTGTGCTAAATGAAAAAAGCATGCCAGTTTCATTTAAGGACCAAAGAATGTACAGCTGTGCCATATGGCAAAATAGTGAGGAAGATATTTTTGATGTACCGCTTCTATGGCACATGGTTTATGAACTGATACACAAAACCACGCTGGATTCAAAACATAGTTTTGTAAATTGAAATGATTATACAAAATTCTTGCAACCAATAACATGTTATATATAAGGGGGATACAACCATCCTAGCTCTGCAGATTTAGCTGTGAAGAGACATAATCATTAGATAATTTGTTTTGGTATTGTTCATATGTACAGTGCATTTGGAAAGTGTTTTTTTTATTTTTTATTTAAAATGTTTTTTTAAATAGCCTTGTCCCGAAACCACTCCTGAGTTGTCTTGGCTGTGTGCTTAGGGTCATTGCCTTGTTGGAAGGTGAACCTTTGTCCCAGTTTGAGATCCTGAGCGCTGTGGAGCAGGTTTTCATCAAGGATCGCTCTGTACTTTGCTTCATTCCAGGTTTTTTAAATATATATTTTTGAAACTATTTTCTACATTGTAGTGAAGACATCAACACTATGAAACAACACATATGGATTAATGTAGTAACCAAAAAAGTGTTAAACAAATCTAAATAAATTTTATATTTGAGTTTCTTCAAAGTAGCCACCCTATGCCTTGATGACAGCTTTGCACACTCTTGCCATTTTCTCAACCAACTTCATGAGGTAGTCACCTGGAATGCAGTTCAATTACAGGTGTGCCTTGTTATAAGTTAATTTGTGGAATTTCTTTCCTTCTTAATGCACTAGAGCCAATCAGTTGTGTTGTGACAAGGTATGGATGGTATACAGAAGATAGCACTATTTGGTAAAAGACCCAGTCCATATTATGGCAAGAACAGCTCAAATGAGCAAAGAGAAACAACAGTTCATCTTAAGACATTAAGGTCAGTCAATCCGTAAAATGTCAAGAACTTTGAAAGTTTCTTTAAGTGCAGTCGCAAAAACCATCAAGCACTATGATGAAACTGGCTCTCATGAGGAAGGGAGATCCAGACTTACCTCTGCTGCAGAGGATAAGTTCATTCAAGTTACCAGCCTCAGAAATGGCAGCCCAAATAAATGCTTCACAGAGTTCAAGTAACATACACATCTCAACATCAACTGCGTGAAGCAGGCCATCATGGTCGAATTGCTGCAAAGAAACCACCACTAAAGCATAGCAATAAGAAGAAGAGACTTGCTTGGGCCAAGAAACACGAGCAATGGACATTAGACGGATGGAAATCTGTCCTTTGGTCTGATGAGTCAAAATGTAAGATTTCTGGTTCCAACCGCCGTATCTTTGTGAGACGCAGAGTAGGACAGATGAACAGATGATCTCCACATGTGTGGTTCCCACCGTGAAGCATGGAGGAGGAGGTGTGGGGGTGTTTTGCTGGGCACACTTAACCAGCATGGCTACCATAACATTCTGCAGTAACTTTTTTGGTTACTACATGATTCCATATGTGTTATTTTATAGTTTTGATGTCTTCACTATTATTATACAACATAGAAAATAGTAAAAATAAAGAATAGCCCTTGAATGAGTGTCCAAACTCTTGACTGCTACTGTATATATTGTATATATATTATGTGTGTATATATATATATATATATTTATATATTTACCCAAAAATATATGGGGGATTGGAAATAATGCAGATAATTATTTTGATGGCAGCCACAATCTATCTGCAAGATTAATGCTGATCTACTCCTCATCGTCCCCCCCCGTCCCCAATAAAAAATGTCTTGTGGTTTTTATGGAACGTTTTCTTAATGTTCTGATAACATTATTTTAAATTGAATCGTAAGGAAACCTGCAGAAAACGTTATGCTGAAGTACTGAAATTCCCATAGAAGAACGTTGTTTCTTAATGTTCTCTGAACGTTCTGAGAACATGACTTTAAATAGAATCATGAGGAAACCTGTAGAAAGCGTCATGCTAAACAACCATAGGACAATCACACTCTCTCCAAGCTCTAAGGTTGGGTTCGTTGCCTCTCTCACACACACATTTCTTTCTGTCACACACCCGCATACACAAACAAATTTACTTCAAATGTCATATGTTCTTCTCATGGCACAGAATGCTGAATTTTGTTTGGAATATCGCTCGATCAAAGAAAGGCTATTTCTAAGACTGTATACGTTATTGCTTCATTTCCTGTTCCAAAATGAATAAGCTAATAGAAAACATTGTGACAACCAACATACTGTGTGAAATCCAACCTCGCTATGGGGATGGATGTCACAAGTGCCCAGCGTGTGTTTGATGGCTTATAACTCCATGTTGGAATGAGATATGAGGATTAAAAGGTCCCCATTTAAACCTAAGACCTTGTTTGTTCACCTAATATTGCAAATAGTCTTGTAAGATATACTGGAGCTGAGAAATACACACGAGAGTAAAAAGTGTCACAACCAATCCCGGTCTCCCCTAACCATCTAATGACAGTACAGGTAAGCCTTTATACAGGTAGTCCCCTCATATGCTATGGAACACACAGCTACAGTACTTGTCCCTGTCCCCCCCCATAAACAGCAACCCCCACCACTCTAACTGAACCTCCCCAACATCCAGCTACCATTGAGCTCTACTCAAAGGCCCTTGTTTGCTCTTGTCCGCCAGGCTTGTTTTAGCCGGGGATGAGGGAGACAGACAGGGAGAGGAGAGAGAGAGAAGAGCCGAACTGGAGATGCCAGGGCCCCCCTACTAACTCACAAACAGCCAATCACCTGACTCGCCTGTCATCGAGCCGCTCCGAGCCTCTGTGGTGTCTCTCACTGTCTTCCTCTTAATTACCCATCATCCACCTCTCCGGCGAGGCCCTCACAAATTACAGCGCATTGTCCCCCGCCGATCGACCTGTCATCGCGCGGCCCGGGTTTCAGAGACGCTGGCCATTGTCGGCTGCTGTGCCCCGGCCCGGGCTGAGAAGAGAGGGCCCCCCGTAACAAACCTTCCCCATTAGCTCTGGTGCCAGCTGACTTTGTGACCCAGACGGCTTTCTGCCGAGTCAGGCCAAATGACAGGAGCTGTGGCTGATATACCCACACACACAATGGAGGGAGGGATGGAGAGAGGGGGGAGAAGAGGGGGGGGGGAGAGGAGAGAGAGAGAGAGAGAGAGAGAGATGGAGGGTGGATGGAGAGGGGAGATAGAGGGTGGGAGAGAAGGGAGAAAGGGAAAGAGAAAGAGAGGGCGAGCGAGCGAGCGAGCGAGAGGGGGAGAGAGAGAGATTGGGAGGAACATAACAAAAGAGCGCCCTTCCTTGACATGAGCTAGTGGTCATATTAAGTTAATCCTCCTGGCCCACTCTTTTCTTTTCTTTCTTTTTTTCTTTTCTTCCCTCTTTCCATTTATTTGATTGTGTTCGTCTGCAGTGAGGATCTCTATGGAGAATTGGCCTCATCCATCAGACTAAACGTCTCCACTGCCCAGGAGTTGAGAGAAGAATTGACCCCTTTTTATGATGTCAGATGAGCAGAGAGATGGAAGCAATAGGAGCACTGTTCTAGTCTGAGACTGCAGGAGAGATGGGGGAGATTCAGCGTTCATATTTGTTCAGCCATTGAAATGCCCTGTATTGAATTGTATTGAATACAGTGTGAATGCACTGTAGAGAAGTAAAGTAGGGCCATACGTTTTTTTTTACCTGGTCAGATCACATTGAATTCATGAGAGTCAATGGGGTCCGGTAGATTATCATGAAAACTATAACAAGGGAAAATCATGAGTTTATCCGTTTTCTCTAGACAAAAAAATAGAGTCTGTCTCAGTTTGACTGTAATTCCCAATTACCGCGCCTCTGTGACTTACTTCCTCGCAAAAAAAATATGCGGACGCAGATGTGCTCAAGAAACTGATCATCCGATCATCCCGAAGAATCCAGCAATCAAACCGAGAATGTTTTCTTCTTCTTCAAATAAAAGTCCACAAAGCTTTGTTTATCTTGCAGTCAAATGAAATCAGCTTCGTGCCCTGGTTTCATCGTGCCAACAGATTGCATCAGCCAAAACGAAAGACCTATTGAAAAACAAACACATAGTAAATTTTAATTGTACGGCCTTGGGTATTGAACGTAAAGAGTTTTTACTGTTCTCCTTTCTTTGCTATTACCCAAATGGAGGCAACTAAATGCACTAATTAATAATGACTAGCATATGCTGGGTTAAGTGTGGAATTATTTTACTGTGTTATTACGTGTAAATGAGAGATTAAAGGTACAGCAAAGGGTGTTCAGTTCAGACGCTCACACAAACACCGTAACAGTCGACCAGGGTTTGATGAAGTATTATTATGAACTTGGAATATATACTGTATATTGATGAAAAATCTTTGTCTTTTTTTTATCCTCGTAATGTCAAAAAGGTCCTTACAATACAATGGTATACCCTTAAGATTGTCAAAATGCATTTCCCTTCTAAAGTCTTTATTTTTATTTTTAGAGTGAATACACATCGATAGTAATTTGAATTGCATGAAACTGTTTGGTATTTTAAGTCCTCATAATCCTTTAAATATTTAAGATGTCAAATTGCATTTCTGTCCCATTTGTCTGGTGGTACTCCTGAGTGGCACAGCGGTCTAAGGCACTGCATCGCAGTGCTAGAGGCGTCACTATAGACCCTGGTTCGATCCCGGGCTGTAACACAACCAGCCGTGAGTGGGAGTCCCATAGGGCAGAGGCTGGCCCAGTGTCGTTCGGGTTAGGGGAGGATTTGTCCGGGGTAGCCCATCACTGTAAATAAGAATTTGTTCTTAATTGACTTGCCTAGTTAAATAAATACATTAAAAAAGATTTTAAAAATGGTGTGATTTATTATCTACTCTATTGTGACTCATTCACTTTAGAGCTCATAATCTGTCACAAAGTCATACTGTATGTACACATCCATAACTTAATGTAAGGACCCCCCACCCCTGTTCCCCCCCAAACAAATACCTCTTAATTATAAGCAATTGCCCCCTTTCCCCACAGTCTGTGGTACATCAAAGCACTAGTAATTGTATGAGTTTGTTTGTGGGGGATAAAATGTGACGTGGGTTGTAAAGAAAACTGAAAATGGAAGGCTCCCATTGAAAAACAATGGCCTCCTTCCTCTCTCTCTCTCGCTGAAAAACACTGGAAAAAGTGCCATTTGGCATCGATTAGAAAAAAGGCTAAATTAGGGAGGTGGATGGGGGGAAGAGGGGAGGAAGACCACAGGGTAACACACATGTATCTGTAGCCGCGACACTCTCTACCCCCTCTAATTTGGATGTCTAAGAATTGTCTGTATTTGTTTCCATATACCAGTAGGTCTTAATCAGACTGTAAATGAATGGCATAGCACATTGTGTGTGTGTACAATGGTCCTCTCAGTTCAATGTGCTAACTGTCTGGTGGGTTCAATGTGTTAACTGTCTGGTGGTCCTCTCAAAATGTTAACTGTCTGGTGGTCCTCTCAGTTCAATGTGCTAACTGTCTGGTGGTCCTCTCAGTTCAATGTGCTAAGCTGTCTGGTGGTCCTCTCAGTTCAAATAAAGCAACTGTCTGGTGGTCCTCCAGTTCAATGTGCTAACTGTCTGGTGGTCCTCGTCAGTTCAATGTGCTAACTGTCTGGTGGTCCTCCTCAGTTCAAAAACTGTCTGGGTGCCATTTCAGTTCAATGTGCTAAATTGTCTGGTGGTCCTCTCAGACCAAGGCTAACTGTCTGTAGTGGTCCTCTCAGTTCAATTTGTGCTAATTGTCTGTATTTGGTCCCTATACCAGTAGGTCTTTCAATGTAAATGCTAATAGTCATTGTGGTGTGTAGTTGTGTGTGTATTTGTAACTGTCTGGTGGTCCTGTCAGTTCAATGTGTGTAACTGTCTGGTGGTCCTGTCAGTTCAATGTGCTAACTGTCTGGTGGTCCTCTCAGTTCAATGTATGGGCACAGTCCCCATTTGTAAATCATTAAAATATTTGGTCTGTGACATTAATTAAAGTGTTGCAATGTCCTAACTGTCTGGTGGTCCTGAAGGGGTTCAGTTGCTAACTGTCTGGTGGTCCTCTCAGTTCAATGTGCTAACTGTCTGGTGGTCCTCTCAGTTTCAACTGTCTGGTGGCAGTTCAACTGTCTGGTGGTCCTCTCAGTTCAATGTGCTAACTGTCTGGTGGTCCTCTCAGTTCAATGTGCTAACTGTCTGGTGGTCCTCTCAGTTCAATGTGCTAACTGTCTGGTGGTCCTCTCAGTTCAATGTGCTAACTGTCTGGTGGTCCTCTCAGTTCAATGTGCTAACTGTCTGGTGGTCCTCTCAGTTCAATGTGCTAACTGTCTGGTGGTCCTCTTGCTAACTGTCTGGTGGTCCTCTCAGTTCAATGTGCTAACTGTCTGGTGGTCCTCTCAGTTCAATGTGCTAACTGTTCTGCTAACTGTCTGGTGGTCCTCTCAGTTCAATGTGCTAACTGTCTGGTGGTCCTCTCAGTTCAATGTGCTAACTGTCTGGTGGTCCTCTCAGTTCATGTGCTAACTGTCTGGTGGTCCTCTCAGTTCTAACTGTCTGGTGGTCCTCTCAGTTCAATGTGCTAACTGTCTGGTGGTCCTCTCAGTTCAATGTGCTAATGGTCCTCTCAGTTCAATGTGCTAACTGTCTGGTGGTCCTCTCAGTTCAATGTGCTAACTGTCTGGTGGTCCTCTCAGTTCAATGTGCTAACTGTCTGGTGGTCCTCTCAGTTCAATGTGTTAACAGTTCAATGTGCTAACTGTCTGGTGGTCCTCTCAGTTCAATGTGCTAACTGTCTGGTGGTCCTCTCAGTTCAATGTGCTAACTGTCTGGTGGTCCTCTCAGTTCAATGTGCTAACTGTCTGGTGGTCCTCTCAGTTCAATGTGCTAACTGTCTGGTGGTCCTCTCAGTTCAATGTGCTAACTGTCTGGTGGTCCTCTCAGTTCAATGTGCTAACTGTCTGGTGGTCCTCTCAGTTCAATGTGCTAACTGTCTGGTGGTCCTCTCAGTTCAATGTGTTAACTGTCTGGTGGTCCTCTCAGTTCAATGTGCTAACTGTCTGGTGGTCCTCTCAGTTCAATGTGCTAACTGTCTGGTGGTCCTCTCAGTTCAATGTGCTAACTGTCTGGTAGTCCTCTCAGTTCAGTGTGTTAACTGTCTCTCAGTTCAATGTGCTAACTGTCTGGTGGTCCTCTCAGTTCAATGTGCTAACTGTCTGGTGGTCCTCTCAGTTCAATGTGCTAACTGTCTGGTGGTCCTCTCAGTTCAATGTGCTAACTGTCTGGTGGTCCTCTCAGTTCAATGTGCTAACTGTCTGGTGGTCCTCTCAGTTCAATGTGCTAACTGTCTCAATGTGCTAACTGTCTGGTGGTCAGTTCAATGTGCTAACTGTCTGGTGGTCCTCTCAGTTCAATGTGCTAACTGTCTGGTGGTCCTCTCAGTTCAATGTGCTAACTGTCTGGTGGTCCTCTCAGTTCAATGTGCTAACTGTCTGGTGGTCCTCTCAGTTCAATGTGCTAACTGTCTGGTGGTCCTCTCAGTTCAATGTGCTAACTGTCTGGTGGTCCTCTCAGTTCAATGTGCTAACTGTCTGGTGGTCCTCTCAGTTCAATGTGCTAACTGTCTGGTGGTCCTCTCAGTTCAATGTGCTAACTGTCTGGTAGTCCTCTCAGTTCAATGTGCTAACTGTCTGGTAGTCCTCTCAGTTCAGTGTGTTAACTGTCTCTCTCAGTTCAGAGTGTTAACTGTCTCTCTCAGTTCAGAGTGTTAACTGTCTGGTAGTCCTCTCAGTTCAATGTGTTAACTGTCTCTCTCAGTTCAGAGTGTTAACTGTCTGGTGGTCCTCTCAGTTCAATGTGCTAACTGTCTGGTAGTCCTCTCAGTTCAATGTGCTAACTGTCTGGTAGTCCTCTCAGTTCAATGTGCTAACTGTCTGGTGGTCCTCTCAGTTCAGAGTGTTAACTGTCTGGTAGTCCTCTCAGTTTAATGTGCTAACTGTCTGGTGGTCCTCTCAGGTCAGAGTGTTAACTGTCTGGTAGTCCTCTCAGTTCAATGTGCTAATTAGAGAGTGTCAACGTGCCAACTGTCTGGTAGTCCTCTCAGTTCAGTGTGTTAACTGTCTGGTGGTCCTCTTTGTTCCGATTGTTAACTGTCTGGTGGTCCTCTCAGTTCAGTGTGTTAACTGTCTGGTGGTCCTCTCAGTTCAGTGTGTTAACTGTCTGGTAGTCCTCTTAGTTCAATGTGCTAACTGTCTGGTGGTCCTCTTAGTTCCGATTGTTAACTGTCTGGTGGTCCTCTTAGCTCAGTGTGTTAACTGTCTCTCTCAGTTCAGAGTGTTAACTGTCTGGTGGTCTTCTCAGTTCAGAGTATTAACTGTCTGGTGGTCCTCTCAGTTCAGAGTGTTAACTGTCTGGTGGTCCTCTCAGTTCAGAGTATTAACTGTCTGGTGGTCCTCTCAGTTCAGAGTGTTAACTGTCTGGTGGTCCTCTCAGTTCAGAGTGTTAACTGTCTGGTGGTCCTCTCAGTTCAGAGTATTAACTGTCTGGTGGTCCTCTCAGTTCAGAGTGTTAACTGTCTGGTGGTCCTCTCAGTTCAGTGTGTTAACTGTCTGGTGGTCCTCTCAGTTCAGAGTATTAACTGTCTGGTGGTCCTCTCAGTTCAGAGTGTTAACTGTCTGGTAGTCCTCTCAGTTCAATGTGCTAACTGTCTGGTAGTCCTCTCAGTTCAATGTGCTAACTGTCTGGTAGTCCTCTCAGTTCAGAGTATTAACTGTCTGGTGGTCCTCTCAGTTCAGAGTATAAACTGTCTGGTGGTCCTCTCAGTTCAGAGTGTTAACTGTCTGGTGGTCTTCTCAGTTCAGAGTGTTAACTGTCTGGTAGTCCTCTCAGTTCAGAGTGCTAACTGTCTGGTGGTCCTCTCAGTTCAGAGTATAAACTGTCTGGTGGTCCTCTCAGTTCAGAGTGTTAACTGTCTGGTGGTCCTCTCAGTTCAGAGTGTTAACTGTCTGGTGGTCCTCTCAGTTCAGAGTGTTAACTGTCTGGTGGTCCTCTCAGTTCAGAGTGTTAACTGTCTGGTGGTCCTCTCAGTTCAGAGTGTTAACTGTCTGGTGGTCCTCTCAGTTCAGAGTGTTAACTGTCTGGTGGTCCTCTCAGTTCAGAGTGTTAACTGTCTGGTGGTCCTCTCAGCACATTATAAGTATTACACAATATGCATATAATATTAACACAATATTAAACAATATAGACATGATCGTCTCTCAAGGAGATTATCCTTATAAAATAATTGATCATTGTGGGCCCAATGTGAATATTATATTTTCAATGAATCCATTTTACATTGCAATCACTGTGTGATGCATGTTATAGTTGTGATGAGCTAGTATGTGAGTACACAGAGTAAACAAAACAAGACACTATAGAGCAGTTACCTCATCTCTATGGAAATACGAGCTAACAAACAACCAAATAATTCGCTTTGCATTATGTATGATGAAAACTGATTTGTTCATTAAATAGTCCATTTCACTCATTCCAGTTAATTTACACACAGGACAAAACTGTAGAGTATCCTCCTTGTCTTAATATTTAATATCTATACGGATCAAATGATTCTCCTGGCCCTGAGGGAATATACTGGCTGTAATAACTTTCATTCCGAGCCCTGCAGCGTTTATAAAAATGTTTACTGTGAGAACACTGAGGTTCATGGTTCAAACCAGCTAAAGCCAGCATTCGTAACAAGCCTTTGAGTCAATTGTATAAATGTATAAATATATCCATTTCATTATGGAACACAGTCAAATATTTGTTTCAGCGGTTTTCTCCCCATATAATGGGAAATTGCTGCAAGCTGTTGCACTTGGAAAATGTTTGCTCATAATACTATCCTTCTACACATAAATCACAGCTAAATGTTGAATTTAAATGACTACGGACAGACAATTTATTCTTGGCTTCCTTTCTCAACCCCGAAAAGCCGATCTTACGGCCAGTGGGGTCGCTGCGCAGTTTTATGGGTGACTGTCATTATTTGTTGACAGTTGTTCATCATTTAGATGTTTAATTGTCCTCACTTAGTCACTCCCCCCTCTCTCTCTTGTGACCACCATCAAATTCGTTTTGGGGTGAAAACTTGTCACCAAGAATGATAGGCCACTATTGGACAATCAGTCCTTTATCTTGCGTGTGTTGGTGTGCGTGGGGTCTGCGCAATTCTTATGACCACCCCTCTATTGCCATAGCTTCCAGCGTCAGATACACCCATAAATATCTATAGGATTTTTATTTGATGTGATACTATACATTTTACGGCTGTCGTTACTCTAAGAATCCACTCCAGCATTCCTCCGCATGATCTTCTAACCAAAACCAGAAACCTGGGAATACCAATCCAAATCCATAGTGATGTTTTCATCATCTTCACTAAATGATGGGATGATGGATGATTCCTTACGATCTACTGTGAGCATCATCCATGGAATAGATGAGGAAGGCAAGCAGTTAAATTCGACTTTCCGCCAATAAGCAAAAGGCACAGACTTTGTACTCCTGAGTCCTGAGCTATTCAATGCTACCGCTGCGCCGTAGCTTCTTCTCGTCAGTTCTAACCTAATCCCGGTAGGGTTCTTTGCCATTATACAGATCCGGTCCGCTCGGCAGGTAAACACGCAGTGCCGGGCCCCTCTGTGGCCCCTCCATGGCCCCCTCCTGGGGTCCCACGCCACGGTGTCTGTCTGGCTGTCTGGCAGCAGGGACTTACCGGGCAAGGCCCGCCGCTCACGGAGGGGTGCTCTGCCGACTCAAAGAGCCTTAGGACCCCTCCGAAGTCCTCGGGGGTCCTCAGAGATGACTTTCATTAAGGGTAAATAGTATTGTATTGCCTGACTGGAGACCGTGTTTGTTTATACAGATCAGATCAGACAGCTTGTTTTAATGTGGGTAGTAAGCCTACTTAAAGCCTGAACATAAACCTGGGGTTTGATGTCAAAGATCTAGATAGACTAGAGAGCTCCATTAAATATGCCCTGTTTGATGTGGTAGATATGTAACATAGCTCTTCGTCTATGAAATATGGTTGCTGTGGTTGACGTTGTCTGTCTACAGGGCTACATTGAAATGGTTTGTTCTGTTTATCTATAGCCTAGAGCTGTCCTGCTATATTAAATATGTTTGCTGTGTTTGATTGGGTAGTTCCAGAGGTCCTATAGAGCTCCATTAAATATGTTTGCTGTGTTTGATTGGGTAGTTCCAGAGGTCCTATAGAGCTCCATTAAATATGTTTGCTGTGTTTGATTGGGTAGTTCCAGAGGTCCTATAGAGCTCCATTAAATATGTTTGCTGTGTTTGATTGGGTAGTTCCAGAGGTCCTATAGAGCTCCATTAAATATGTTTGCTGTGTTTGATTGGGTAGTTCCAGAGGTCCTATAGAGCTCCATTAAATATGTTTGCTGTGTTTGATTGGGTAGTTCCAGAGATCCTATAGAGCTCCATTAAATATGTTTGCTGTGTTTGATTGGGTAGTTCCAGAGGTCCTATAGAGCTCCATTAAATATGTTGGGTTTGCTTGATGCCATAGTTCTCAATAGCCTATCAAGCTATGTTATATTTGCTTGCTGAGTTTGATGATATAGTCTAAAAATAAATATTACATATGTTTGATGATATATATATATATACAAAGTATATTCAATTCAGTTGCTCTGTTTGAGGTTATGGATCTCTTAAAGCCTGCCGAGCTCCATATATAATATTCGATATGTTTATGAATAATCTGTTACAGTGGAGGTTGTCTTCACCTGAGGAGGGTTGATAATAGTCTTCATTTCTGCTGCATCCCACTTTTATTGTTCACCGACTAGTAAAAGGTCTGCGGGGATGTAAGTCGGTCATTTATCCCGTATTACCGCTAAAGCTTTCCCAGGTCACGGAATCAATAGATCAACATGAATCATGTCATGACCTTCCCCCTCAACCAAACTATCCAAACCCCATTGAAGCCCCATTCATTCCTATTTGCCATGCAGCTCCGCAGGCTGATAATGGGCAAAGCAAAACACAGATTAAAGCCAATTTGGATGGTTTGCGCTTGATGCTTTGCAGACGCAGGCAGGCAGCCCATGGTCAGGCTGACCTAACTGGGGGTTCATTCTGCTCTTTCTCTTTCTCTCTCTCTCTCTCTCTCTCTCTCTCTCTCTCTCTCTCTCTCTCTCTCTCTCTCTCTCTCTCTCTCTCTTTCTCTCTCTTTTTCGTCTGAGAGAGAGAGTCTGTGGCTTCACCGAGCGGGTGGAGACCACAGAGCCTAAATCAAACCAGCCTGTGTGTATGTGTATGAGAGAAAGAAAGAGTGTGTGTGTGTGTCTCAGCTTCTCCCTGAGATGCCATATTGGTAATAGGAACCAACTCCTCTCCATTCAACCTCCATTTGTCTCATTAGCCTATTAGTCCAAAGTCTAATCACAGGATGTCGTAAAATGATTTGGTCTATGACTAATGATAATATTTCTACTCCAAAACGGAACGGAACAAAAGCCAAATGCTTTTTGTTGTTGTTCTCTTTGATGCCATGTATGGGCCGCAGCTTTGGGCCTATCGAACTACCTCTCCGTAGGTCGAGATAATTGCTTACACGCTAGACGTCGTGGCATTAGGGTATCTCACGGCAGGGTAACAGACTAATGAGTAATTTCATGGCTGTTGAGTCATTTTAAAGGGCAGCCATCTTGTTGATCTGACTGCGAGTTAAAGGACTGAAACGTTCTCTCTCATTGTAGCCACTGACTAAACAACCAGGTAAAAAGGAGGGAGATGTTAAAACAACACACAAAGTCTCTGGCCATGTCTGAAATCTGTCCTACTACTTACAAAAATGACATACTTATTGTGCTACATACTATTTAGAACCTACTGTTTAGTGAAAATGTGCTCAGTAAGGAACACGTGTCACCATACCAGACTCAGCTATACTGAGAAGGCGTCAAATGAATGCGTCGTTTCCCGCCATTCTTTAAGTTTGAGACAGCAGCCTTATCTCGTTATCAGATGATTATCAGCTGCTGTCAAACACAAACACAAATTCTCTTCCTCAATAGCATGCAGCGAATTCTAATAGATGAAAAGACGAAATTAGTATGAAATCCTGGCGTTTTAAAGCATACTCAATTTTCCAAATTTCACATACTATAAAAGGTTCTATTTTCGCATACCCAAAAACTGCGAGTATCGGTATTGAGTTAAATCAAATTTCATCATCACAAAATGTCTGTGATGAAATGCAGGGGTACCGAGAACACTGTCTGTCACTATAGGTCAAATTGAAAGTATCAGGGAAGAGAATGCAGCGAGAGAGCTCTGGGTCATCTCTAGTTACCACAGCCACAAATGGCTAAACCCCGCCTATTTCAACCCTTTCTCTTCTTAAAATCTTATTTTAAACCTAACCCTGACCTTAACCCGAACAACATTGCTAACCTCATGCCTAACCCCAACCTTAAATGAAGTCCAAAAAGCTCGTTTTTGACTTCATGAGTTTTTAAAATATAGTATATAATATATAATTTGTGGCTGTGGTAACTAGTGACAACCAGAACTCTGCCTGAGTGAATTCCTTTCCGCAACCCCCGGATACAACCCCTAGGGGGCAATATACCTCCTAAACTCCCACTGTAACACTAAATCTATGTCTGAATTAAATGGCACCCTATCCCCTATCATAGTGCACTGCTGTGGACCAGGACCCGTAGGCCCTATAACTCATT
Organism: Oncorhynchus keta; assembly: GCF_023373465.1. Classification (NCBI taxonomy): domain Eukaryota; kingdom Metazoa; phylum Chordata; class Actinopteri; order Salmoniformes; family Salmonidae; genus Oncorhynchus; species Oncorhynchus keta. The sequence continues at coordinate 2,216,006 of NC_068452.1, read as the reverse complement.
TCAGATCCCTAATTACAAAAGTTTGCTCCTCCTCAGCATGTCATTGTACCCTCTTTATTTTCTCTTTATCTCATTGCTCTTCAACTCAATAATAATACTGTGGAAATAAACCACTGTGATAAGTTATGATAAAGTCCCCTTGATACCGCCATAGAATACCAAGCCACAGTGATCATGCTGCATGTATAGTGTTTCTATCATCAAAGACAGGTCGGTATGGGGAGGGTGTGTGTGTGTGTGTGTGTGGAGGATGTGTCGTTGCACTGACTCTAGTTAAGGAGACATTCCCATCTGGCGCCAGTGTAGAGGGAACCCACTGTGACACACAACAACACATACAGACACAGGGCGACCCCCCGAGACTGAGTTGCCTCTCATCTGCTCTCCTCCCTCCATTCCACCCTTCCTACCTCGGTCTCTCCTTCCTCTCCTTCCTACTGTCTTTTCCCTCTCTGTTTCCTATTGTCTCTTCTCCCTCGTTTTGGTATTTTTCTGTTTGTCTCTTTCTTTCCCTCTCCTGTCCCCTGTCTCTCTCCTCTCTCCTGTCCCCTGTCTCTCTCCTCTCTCCTTTCCACTGTCTCTCTCCTCTCTCCTTTCCACTGTCTCTCTCCTCTCTCCTTTCCACTGTCTCTCTCCTCTCTCCTTTCCCCTGTCTCTCTCCTCTCTCCTTTCCCCTGTCTCTCTCTCTCTCTCCTTGTCCACTGTCTCTCTCCTCTCCTGTCCCCTGTCTCTCTCTCCTCTCCTGTCTCTCTCCTCTCTCCTTTCCACTGTCTCTCTCCTCTCTCCTGTCCCCTGTCTCTCTCTCCTCTCTCCTGTCCACTGTCTCTCTCCCTCTCCTGTCCCCTGTCTCTCTCTCCTCTCCTGTCCCCTGTCTCTCTCTCCTCTCCTTTCCCCTGTCTCTCTCTCCTCTCCTGTCCCCTGTCTCTCTCTCTCCTCTCCTGTCCCCTGTCTCTCTCTCCTCTCCTGTCCACTGTCTCTCTCTCCTCTCCTGTCCACTGTCTCTCTCCTCTCCTGTCCCCTGTCTCTCTCTCCTCTCCTGTCCACTGTCTCTCTCTCCTCTCCTGTCCCCTGTCTCTCTCTCCTCTCCTGTCCACTGTCTCTCTCTCTCTCCTGTCTGTCCTTTCCCCTGTCTCTCTCTCCTCTCCTGTCCACTGTCTCTCTCTCCTCTCCTCCCCTGTCCCCTGTCTCTCTCTCCTCTCCTGTCCCTGTCTCTCTCTCTCCCCTCTCCTCCTTCTGTCCCTGTCTCTCTCTCCCTCTCCTGTCCACTGTCTCTCTCCTCTCCTTTCCCCTGTCTCTCTCCCTCTCCTGTCCACTGTCTCTCTCCTCTCCTTTCCCCTGTCTCTCTCCCCTCTCCTGTCCACTGTCTCTCTCCTCTCCTGTCCCCTGTCTCTCTCCCCTCTCCTGTCCACTGTCTCTCTCCTCTCCTGTCCCCTGTCTCTCTCCCCTCTCCTGTCCACTGTCTCTCTCCCTCTCCTGTCCACTGTCTCTCTCCTCTCCTGTCCACTGTCTCTCTCCCCTCTCCTGTCCACTGTCTCTCTCCTCTCCTGTCCACTGTCTCTCTCCTCTCCTGTCCCCTGTCTCTCTCTCCTCTCCTGTCCCCTGTCTCTCTCCCCTCTCCTTTCCCCTGTCTCTCTCTCCTCTCCTGTCCACTGTCTCTCTCCTCTCCTGTCCCCTGTCTCTCTCTCCTCTCCTGTCCCCTGTCTCTCTCCCCTCTCCTGTCCACTGTCTCTCTCCCTCTCCTGTCTACTGTCTCTCTCCTCTCCTGTCCACTGTCTCTCTGCTCTCCTGTCTACTGTCTCTCTCCTCTCCTGTCCACTGTCTCTCTGCTCTCCTGTCCCTTGTCTCTCTCTCCTCTCCTGTCTACTGTCTCTCTCCTCTCCTGTCCCCTGTCTCTCTCCCCTCTCATTTCCACTGTCTCTCTCCCCTCTCCTTTCCACTGTCTCTCACCCCTCTCCTTTCCCCTGTCTCTCTCCCCTCTCCTGTCCACTGTCTCTCTCCTCTCCTTTCCCCTGTTTCTCTCCCCTCTCCTGTCCACTGTCTCTCTCCCCTCTCCTGTCCACTGTCTCTCTCCCCTCTCCTGTCCACTGTCTCTCTCCTCTCCTGTCCACTGTCTCTCTCTCCTCTCCTGTCTACTGTCTCTCTCCTCTCCTGTCCCCTGTCTCTCTCCCCTCTCCTTTCCACTGTCTCTCTCCCCTCTCCTTTCCACTGTCTCTCACCCCTCTCCTTTCCCCTGTCTCTCTCCCCTCTCCTGTCCACTGTCTCTCTCCCCTCTCCTGTCCACTGTCTCTCTCTCCTCTCCTGTCCACTGTCTCTCTCCCCTCTCCTGTCCACTGTCTCTCTCCTCTCTCCTGTCCACTGTCTCTCTCCCCTCTCCTGTCCACTGTCTCTCTCCCCTCTCCTGTCCACTGTCTCTCTCCCCTCTCCTTTCCACTGTCTCTCTCCCCTCTCATTTCCACTGTCTCTCTCTCCCCTCCTGTCCACTGTCTCCCTCCTCTCTCCTGTCCACTGTCCCTCTCTTATTTTCTTATATCTCTTCTGTCTCTCTCCTCTCTCCTGTCCACTGTCTCTCTCTTATTTTCTTATATCTCTTCTGTCTCTCTCCTCTCTCCTGTCCACTGTCTCTCTCTTATTTTCTTATATCTCTTCTGTCTCTCTCCTCTCTCCTGTCCACTGTCTCTCTCTTATTTTCTTATATCTCTCTCTCTCCCTCCTTTCTTATCCTTGTTCGGTCTCTGTCTTTCTTCTCTTCTACCTCTCTCCAATTTTCACACTTTTTTCATACTTTTTTTTTACATACTTTAATTACACCTCCCTACTTATCAGCCGCTGAGAGAGAGAGTAATCACCTAGACCAATAAAAAATGAAACAGAACAATGAAAAGAAAGAGAGAGAGAACATTACAGTTACATCACTCCAAGTCCCCCTCTCTCTCACATTCTCCTCTTGTTATTTGTGACATCAGAAAACCCCCAGAGGAATTTGATTATGGCGAACGTTATACACTAAATGAGCCTAAATGACTTTTGGCAGTGACTCCTCGCAATCTACTGGGGAATGCGGAGCCTCCAAACAGTCAGAACAAATTAAAAGCCAACCTGCTATTTTACTGTGGAGATCTGTTGATGTTGTAAAGCGAGGGAAACGAGACTGGAGGCCTTTACGTGACTACCCAGCAGATTTTATTTGATTTCCCCCCGGCCCCAAATCCAAGCCTTCTTGGCATGAGATGCTATGCTTTGACTAAGCATGGGGTCTGGAAATGGCCTAATAAATACTTTTTAACACATTATGTAGTTCCATGCCCTAGGCCAAGCGGACAAAGTTTGTCACTCAGCAACTGCATGCGGAGGGGGAGAGAAAAAAACTCCCATCACAGTCTAAACTGGGCATAATGTCAATTTCATTAATAAGCGTGGCTGGGCACACACACACACATGCAGTAGGTGCATGTACACATAGGCATCCGCAAACACACACATGCACACACATACACATGAGCCTGCCCATACACACACACAAATGTGCACACAAGCACGCACACACACAAAACACACATAAATCCACACACGTCTCCGGGCTTAATGCGATGGTGTGAAAATATGTGAGTGTAAATGAGATGCAGACAGCCTCACAGCAGAGTCCCTGACAGAAATAGGAGAAAGAGAGAGAGAGAGAGAGAGAGAGAGAGAGAGAGAGAGACAGAGAGAGAGAGAGAAGAGCAGGAGAGAGAGAGACAGAGAGAGATAGCAAGAGAGAGAGACAGAGAGAGAGAGAGCAGAGAGAGACAGAGAGAGAGAGAGAGAGAGAGAGAGAGAGAGAGAGAGAGACAGAGAGAGAGAGACAGAGAGAGAGATAGACAGAGAGAGAGAGAGAGACAGAGAGAGAGAGACAGAGAGAGAGAGAGAGAGACAGAGAGAGAGAGAGACAGAGAAGAGAGACAGAGAGAGAGAGAGAACGAGCAGGAGAGAGAGAGACAGAGAGAGAGATAGCAAGAGAGAGAGACACAGAAAGAGAGACAGAGATAGATAGAGAGAGAGAGAGAGAGAGAGAGGGGAGGATATGGCTCAGTTCCGAATAGCTAAGCTGAGGTTTGAAGAAAAGAAGCAAGTCATGTTTAGCATTCTGTGCATGCCACTCATCTCTGAATAATCAACAGTGAAAATAACGGACTCCTTTTGGTGTACTTTTACTTGGTTTTCTTCTTCTTAAAAAAAAAAACTTAATAGAAACAATTTGGAAATACCAGGTAAATAGATATTGAAACTGGATCGTAAAAAATAGCGTTGCTTTTGTGCATTGAAAGTACATGCAAGCAGTAAAACAGCCAATTCAACAAGTCCCAGATTATGATGAACACTTTATTGATGACATCAGAGCAGATGGGTCTGACATAAACGTTTGGCACTCAGAACAGAACAAGGTTTATTAACGCTGGGTGGTGAATGGTGACACAATGGCAGTATCACAATCTGATCCATGGTGAAAATACTGCCAGTTATTATGATGAATTAGGATGAATGCAAACTTGATATGAATCGCATTGCATTTTATTCACTATTTCAAAAATCCCCAAATAAATAATTTAAAAAATGTAATCCTCCAAGCTTTTCACCCCCCCCCCCAAAAATCAAATAAATAGCTTAAGAAATAAAGTAAGCTCATAATAAATAGGTCTTTAAATAAATACTAGAAAACACAAAGATACGGATACTTTAGGTAGTTAATGTTATGTTAAAATATTATGAGACAGGAATCCAACTTGTACACCTGCTAGTCTACTACATTCGAAATCATCTGAATTGAAATTACATCAATCCATTTGGTTCCACCTGAAAATATTCAGGTTCCTCGTACCCAATTGTACCAAAATCCTCATACACAAAATGTTCACAGCTGCTGGAAAATCTATTGAGAAAAAAAGGCATGATAAATATGTTTTTTACAATCATGTTTCTAAATTAATGTGGGCTCTGTGCTTCCTGAATAGAACAAAACATTTTATTTCCGAACTGTGTATGAAAAAGTCTAGTTCGATCTAAATGTAATAACGCTAAACCTTGTCAGACCACATTACTAACAATACTCTACATTCAGTTCAGAATAAAATAAAAACCTGAAAACATGTTAGTCTGATAAAGACAATCTAGTGAGCATTTCAGGGAATGTTATTATGTTCAGTTCTCCAATGCTTCCCACACGCACCTCTCTCTCTCTCTCACCTCTGTGTCTCTCTCTCTCTCACCTCTCTCTCTCTCTCTCTCTCTCTCTCTCTCTCTCTCTCTCTCTCTCTCTCTCTCTCTCTCTCTCTCTCTCTCTCTCTCTCTCTCTCTCTCTCTCTCTCTCTCTCTCTCTCTCACACCTCTCTCTCTCTCTCTCTCTCTCTCTCTCTCTCTCTCTCTCTCTCTCTCTCTCTCTCTCTCTCTCTCTCTCTCTCTCTCTCTCTCTCTCTCTCTCTCACACCTCTCTCTCTCTCTCTCGCTTGCACAGGCACGCACGCACATAACACAAGGCGGTGGTCCTCACTGATAACGTCATAGAGAGATTAACTTTACTGCAAATGAGTCACGTTCGCTGACACCTAAACAGACATTTGGAGCGTAACCCAGAATACCTCATAGTCAACTCCCCCAAGTAAACAACACTTTTTCCCCCATCTCTATCTCCATCCCCTCTTCCTAACTCTTCCTTTTGGAAATCCCATATTCCCTTCTACCTTTATCGCCCCCTTCCTAAACCCTTTCCCTCTGGAAATCTCTCCATCCCTCACTCCTTCCAACGACTCGCCTCCTCTTTGGCCCTCTCGGCTTGCTTCAGGGCGTTGATGACGGGGAACCATGGTGACGGGGGCAGCTCGGGGATGATGCCGCCGCCGGCGGTCCTCTTGGCCTGGTTGAGGTGACCCAGGGCGGTGTAGAGACTGCTGGAGCGGGGGGACACGCCTGGGTCCTCCTGCTGCTGCTGCTCTGAGTAGTACCAGGGCTCCAGCACCGCTCCTGGGGTGCAGTGCTTGTGCTGCATGGGGAAGAGGAGAGAGGACGGTTGGTGTCAATTTTATTATTTACTTCAGGATGTGAACAAAATATCAGTTTTAAATCACTTCCTGAATTGAGTGAATGGAAAGTGACCCCCGACCCTGTAAGAGACAGGAGCCGGGAGGCAGAAGCGTCAGTGAAGAGGGTGTGCAAAGTGATGACATATGATAGTGTTGCCTCTATTTACGGTTAGGGACAGCAGGGATTCTGGTCATCATAATGGGTTGTGGTAGGACTCGGCAAATGATGAGGGCAAGTCACATGTTACTACCTTACCCTTCACTGAAACGACTTATTACGAGTGAGTCATACAACGTCTTATTCCACAGCGTGGGCGAGCATGAGTAAGGTTCTTTCAGGGAAATCATTTTTCATATTCAAACTTAGATGTGCCAGCTCCGTCTCATTAGATATGACACCTGAGATGCCATCCTTAGATAAATGAACGCGTAAAGCTGTCGAAGGGAAAGAAAGGTACTCCACCAATTTGCCAAGCTCTGACAGGAGAAGCTTCAAGTGAGTCTTCCTTAAGAGCATTTTTCCATTGAGTAGCATCGGTCTACTGAACAAACCCCTGAGGGAAATCCAAGGCTTCTTGACAGACTACCTGACCTTCCATCAGTATTGGGAGAAATGACCTCTCACAACAACCCTGGCTGCCTGCGCTCTGCTAAACGGAAGACAACCCCACGACACCCTCCGTTTGACTCTCCTTCTTCCTGCCCCTTTTCATGTCTCCAACAACACATTAGCTGTGGAAAAACGCTGCGAGCTACACTGTACCCGTCTACATCAAAAGCCTCTGCCGGGAAGACCCCGTCGCCCATCTCCCTCCTCTCGTCTTCAGCCTTTAATCACAGTTTAGTCACGCTCGGCCTTAATGAAAGGCCCCTCTCTGATTCACGGGCGTCCCAATCTACTGCCTGACCAAAAAGCCTTGCCTGCCTCTCGCTCTTTAAAAGACAGGGGGCCTTTATAGAGAGTAACAGGCGTGGAGCGTTGCCTGAGCACACGATGCCTGGGAGGTGTCCTAAGGAGATAATGACTTTATGTTCCCAGAGTGAAGAGAACACAGACAGAGTGGGAGAGAATCCCTTAGAAGTCTCTGGTGGGAAAATATGTTGTCAACAGAATACAATATGAGTACTAGATGAGGTGTACAGTAAGTATTGACTATAGCAGAGGGTGTATTAGTAAGTCATTGGGACTGGATGATAATTATGTTTGTGAAGGCGATTATAAGAACTTACATAATAGTCCTCTGTTGGTCTCTGTGGGAGAACGCTTGAGAAACAACCTTTGCTTCTTGTCTGTGGTTTTAATGAATGTAACCCCGAGTGGCGCAGCGGTCTAAGGCACTGCATCTCAGTGCTTGAGGCGTCACGACAGACACCCTGGTTCGATGCCAGGCTGTATCACAACCGCCCGTGATTGGGAGTACAATAGGGCGGCGCACAATTGGCGCAGAGTCGTCCGGGTTTAGCCGGTGCAGGCCGTCATTGTAAATAAGAATTTGTTCTTAACTGACTTGTCTAGTTAAATAAAGGTTAAATTAAAATAAAAACCTCTCGGACTGTCTGACTGGGATAGGAGGCAGTGTGTGTTTATGTGTGTATGTGATGATGATGATGCTTTCAGTAGTCTACCTTACCATCGGGACATAAGCTGTTCGGATAGAAGGTGTGTGTGTGTGTGTTAGTGATGCCTACCTTGAGAATGAAGCCCTCTGGGCAGGTAAGTTGATTGTACCACAGAGCCTTGTACATGACCAGCAGGAGAAGACAAGCCAGGAACCCAAGGGTGATGAGGATCAAACCTGTGAGCTGGAACACACACACACACACACACGACCATGAATATCACCATTCCCAGTAGTACTTCAGTAAACATACTACTAGCCCTTAGATAAGACTTTACCTTGACCTTCTCTGATACCTCGTCGTACAGTTTTATATTCAGCTTCTTGATTCCCGGCACGTACAACTTCTTCTTTTTCTTCTGCTGCAGCTGATACTCTGTTGTGGTCTTCACGATTACCTGAGGATGAACAGCAGCATAGCACAGCAGAGCACTCTGAGTCAGATCGCTGGGTTGGAACCGGGCTGCTGCCTTAAATAGAACTGTAAAGGGGGGTGTGTGTGTGTGTGTGTGTGTGTGTGTGTGTGTGTGTGTGTGTGTGTGTGTGTGTGTGTGTGTGTGTGTGTGTGTGTGTTGCGTGCGTGCGTGCGTGCGTGTGATCTACTATGTAATCTAAGAGGCTCTGAGATAGTGTGGAGTGATGCCACAGCACTCTGAATCATTAGGATAACAAGGAAGCTGGGTCAAGGCACAGTACAGGGACCAATGACAGGCTCAGAAATGATGTAGGCTTGAAGTGTGTCTAGACATGCAGTGTAATGTAATATACAGACAGGATGTACTGAACATGTTTAATAATTGCTGGGTGCACACACGCACACACACACACGCATGCGCACACATGCACACACACACACGCAAGAGCACGCACACACACACACACACACACACACACACACACACACACACACACACACACACACACACACACACACACACACACACACACACACACACACACACACACACACACACACACACACACACACACACACACACACACACACACACACGCACACACACACACACGCACGCACACACACACACGCACGAGCACGCACACACTCACATTGTTACCTTGTCTAAGTATGGCTGTTGCAGCTGGTTCACCTCCAGAGGGGTGATGAGGGGGATGTTATCAAAGCCATCGTCCATAGACTGTTCTTTATCCAGCTTATCAGCCAGGTTACTGCCCAGCTTCACCATGTCTGCCTGCCTGACCAATCTGAATGGGGAAAGAAGCAGTGTAGAGGATCAGATGCTGGGTAACACAGCTCTGTTGGGTTCAAACTACTTCTCAATGACTGTCTGTCTGGACGAATTTGGATCGCAATACAAACAGTGCTGAACGATTAGATGCTGGGTAACGCAACTCAGTTTGGCTTTACTGTGTAGAGGGTAGGATACTTGGTAATGCAGCTTGGTTTTATTCCACTTCGTTGCTCCTTGTTTCCTTGTGTGGCTGAAATTGATGATGATGTTAAAACGATGGTGGTGGTGATGATGATGGTGAGAACTGTATTTAAATGGATGCCATGATATGCCTCTGACTGTCTTTGACTGTCTTCGCCCTGCACTATCTAGGAGGTTTGTGTCAAACTAGGTGTCATCGTCATTATGTCTATTCCCACAAGTAGGCCTACAGTATCTCTTTCATTCGTTTATTATGTTTATTCGTTTATTATGTCCATACTGGCTGTAATTCCAAGGTGAGTCATGTTGCGTGGGCTACACACAGGAACACACGCTGTGTGTTTGTTTCATATCCTATGTGTGTGTTGGTCTAACTGTGCTGTTCCCCCTCTTCCTCGATCAGCGCATCATCTGAATGTGGAACACAAGGTGAGAAGCCACTGAGCTCGTTGACGCCGTGTGAAATGCAGCACCACCTTCTCCGTAGCTCGCCATCCTGTACCGCTGTGAGAATGACTCATAATGAGGATGCTAACAAGGGGGCAAAGATCAGTTCCTCGCAGGTTCAATCATACAGACAGGTATAGGCAGGAACACAGACGAGCACGAAAACATACACACAAACACACTCTCTCTCTCTCTCTCTAGCTATCTCTCTCTGTCGCATGCACGCTAAACATATATTATTATTATATATTATTATTATTATTATTATATGCACACACACACACACACACACACACACACACACACACACACGCACACACACACACACACACACACACACACACACACACACACACACACACACACACACACACACACACACACACACACACACACACACTTCCTCTAGGCTCCATTAGCCTAGCTATTGTTGCACTGTGGAGTGAGTGGGTGGCTATAATGGCTAATGTGGTTGTCTGTACAGAACTACAGCCCACCATCTTCAGACTGTAGATTGCAGCCTACTGTAGGAGGGAGGTGTGGGTGCCATGGTGATTCAGATGACTGATTGATGCTATATCAATGCAGAAAGAGCTGAGAGCCAGCTGTCAAATCTGTTCCTCCATAAGCGAAGGAATGAAACAAGGTTTGGATGAATGTGGATGGCATTATAACCATAAAAACAGTATAGTTTCCTTAATCTTTTCTATTTATATTTTTGGTCAATATTCTCTGAATATTTTGATTGGGAAGTACAATAAGGTGATGTGTATTAATGCTTTATAAGTGCTAGAACCACATAATACAACATAAAACATAGTCTTACAAATAAAAAAAATGAATGATTCTATAAACTATTAGTATCTAGGCCTGTTAACTTTTTTCTTCATGGTTCACTAATCAGGCATCTGATCTCAACTTGCTGCATTGAAAAGAGCGTGTTTGCTGCAACAGAGATTCTACTGATCAGCACAGCTAACGGCCAGTTAGCAAACATCCCGAAAACAAACAAGACAGAGAAATGGCATGAACATGACTGCTGAAACTCATGTCACATCACACGTCATGTGGTAACATACGTTTCGGTAAGCACCATACATAACCTATAACCTCATGTCATGGCACAGATTGCTCGAGATGCTCTTTGCATAGGCTACAAGGGCAATGGATTGACATTCAAGAATTCAAGAAAAAATTGACATTCAATAATTCGTTATAAAAGCTAATTTGAACACCGATATAATTGTCGGAAATGACAATGTCATCTTTGAAATTGTTTAGACCGTTCGCGCATTGGATTAATATCGAGGGGGCTCTCAACCGTATCAATATGCTTGAAATATACAGCCATTATTGATACTCAAATAGACACAAAGACATAAGCAACCAATGTCGTTTTCACATCAGGCAATGTTTTGTTGTTGTTTGTGACAATCGAATCATGTCATTTGCAATGTAGACTATAGGACACCGTAGGCTACGGGTTTATTCACGTAAGCGCAAGCAGAAATAAAGCCTGATCAATAAAATTGCCCACACAAACGATGACAATACATTCCACATAGGTTATAACAAAGGGAGAAAAATGACTTACTGCGTGCGAGGATGACGATCGGTAGGGTTGCGTCGCGGATGTTTACGGGTAAAGCAGAGAATGGTGAATACCGTTCGGTTACCGTGGTGATGTCTGATTCACGGCAGGATTGCGCATGTAATTCGGTACTGGTTGCATCCTCCAGAGGAAATTGGAGCCTCGATGATGCGCCTCATATTAAATGTGTCTGGGAGATGTTGGGAATAACAAAGCAAAGGGACTGAATATTTTACACGTGAACTCTGATATGTTACTGTAAAGGTCAGGCAGTAGTGTCCCCGCATAGCCTTGTCTATATGCCTACTGTATGCCACACACAGTCAGATCAACAGTTTTACACATGTTGACGAAGTTTATTTACTTCTCACCTGGGAAAAAAATGTATTAGCCTACTATATTGAATTCCACAAAATGTTCTGTGTACATTTAATAACTACAAATGATTGTATATATTGACTTTGAGACCGAATTGGTGTGGTATACCCTAAATCAGTTTGTGATATTCATATAGATTTGTCATGCAATATTTGTTGAAAACCAATTACTAGGCCTACAGATTAAATAAATCCATTCATCTGTATCAAAACTTGCTCATATTTAAATGACATAGTCCCTAGTTCCTCAAAGACTGACATAAATGAAAGTGACTTGTTGTGAACCACAATGGCCACAATGTGACATGCCGCAGCTGCTGCAGCTGATGGGGCCTGTCTATGGGATGGCTCTGGGATTCATCAGTGCCTCTAATTATGCCTTTCAATAGAGGTGAAGAGGTGATGCAGAAGCCAAACAAGTGAAAAAGGAAAACACACGCATGTGTATGTGTGTGTGTGTGTGTGTGTGTGTGTGTGTGTGTGTGAATCTGTGTGTGTGTGTGTGTGTGTGTGTGTGTGTGTGTGTGTAAGAGTGTGTGTGTGTGTGTGTGTGTGTGTGTATCAGAGTGTGTGTGTGTGTGTGTGAGAGAGAGTGTCTGTTGTGTGTTGTGTGCGTGAAAGAGTGTCTGTTGTGTGTTTGTGCGTGTGAGAGAGAGTATATGCTGCGTGTGTGTTTGTAAGATAGAGTGAGAGAGAATATGTGTGTATCAGAGTGCGTGTGTGTGTGAGAGAGAGTGTCTGTTGTGTTTGTGTGTAAGAAAGAGAGTGAGGGAGAATGAGTGTGTGTATCAGAAATAGTGTGAGTTTTATGCGTGTGTGAGAGAGAAAATGTGTGTGTGTGTGAGCGAGAGTGTGTCTCTCAGAGGTTAAGTGAGCAAAGGAGAAACAGACAGAGAGCGAGAGAAAGAAAGAGGGGACGAAAGAAAGACTGATGGCCTACAAAAAGAGTAGGATGCAGGAGCCAGGCCTGTCTGCCCGGTTAAAAAATCCTATTCTCTCCCCGAGGACCCCTGCTACTCCAGTCTTTGGTTATGCCTGATTCTATGAATTCATCATGCCTTTAGTACACTGTGAGGGACTGTGAGGGACTGCCCGACCAAAATATACCATTCGCCCCCTTTGGAGCCTTTTGTCCCCCCCTGCATACCCTTCAATTGGGCCTACATTTATTATTTTGACCTTTGCTTTGCGGGGGTGGGACTTCAAAGCAGACCCTCTATTTCTTCCTCTTTAGGGGGAGGGTCGTGTCATCCTCACAGTGTGAGAGGCAGACTGTTCTGTTCTGTCTCCTCGGGTTTTGTTGTTCGCTGGGAGATGGAGAGAGAGAGAGACCCTGGGAGAACATAATGAAAATGAGAATCAATTAGGTTATGGTCTTTAGAGTTAGAAGGGAGAGGGGAGAGTGCGTGTGTGTGTTTGTGTGAGAGAGAACGCAAGAGTGAATGAGATTCAGTTTGTGTGTGTGTATAGAAGGGTGTTCTGCGTTAAGAACTGCACATGAAGTACAGACGGAGAGTGTCATCAGTGAAGTACTGGTGGGAAAATATAGCATCGAAGTGGAGTGGTGAATTCTATACATTCTATGGAGGTTTACATTGTATCAATAGAATACATCATGTCTTTAGCATTGCAATAAGAAACATGACAAATGTAAGAGATTAATCTATTAGATGTGAGATTATTCTATTAGAATAACATATGCATTAATGAAGCCTTTATAAAAGTGATACAACATAAAATGGCCGATGACTCCGTAAGCTTGTGTATATCCGGTTATATCGTTTTTCTAATACATTCAAAAATGTAACCGGATTAGTGTTACCTGTTAAGTGATTAGTGTTAGTGATTATTCAACGGTCACGTCACATAATTTGATTTGTGTAACGTATTTAGCATTCTTAGACATGCAGTGTTTATGTTGAATCAAGTCATGCTTTCTGATGGATAGGTGTTGTGTACTGACTTGTATCACGGGTGACCGACCAGCCTGGCTTTCTTCTTGGTTGTGGTAACCGAATGGTCCGAAATCACTGTTTAATGCGAAATTAATAACAACACTGCCACCTAGTGACGAATCCGTTCAAATCCCTCTAATACTATTACAGAACTGCACCAGTTACTGTTCCTAGTATAGCGTACCATTATTACAAGGTGTATAGTTCACTAAGCAATTTGAACCTGCTAGGTAAGAATGCACTTATGTGAATGCGGTCTGTTTTATGAACTCTAAGAGCTTTCCTGATGTTTGTTATTTACCAACCAAGTCTTGGAAACACTGTTGCTGTATTTTCATGTAAATTCACTTCGCTTCAGCATGGGAATATAAATTACATTGCAAAAATGGCAATTAAAACGCCCCTTTCTAATCTTGCACTGGAATCTCAATTCGTGTCCCGATTTGACTGCATTGAAATGACCATGAAACATGACTAACTCTCGAACTTATCTACACTCTCTACGCACAATTCACAGTGTTATTATCCTGGTTACCAACAGATGGCAGCACAGTGACAGTCAATAGAGCCACGCTTCAGCTCAGTTCTGCATGTTCACCAACTTGGTTAGAAATAAGGCATAACATGGTGATGAACTATTCAATAGATCATGATGATAAGGTCAAACAGATGTTATGCCCTGTATGAGCCGGTTTATTAGGAAGCCTAACTGGTCTCAGATCTGTGTGTGTCTGATTCACCTGCCACCTGACTATAGATAGGCCTTCAACATGACTCTGTTTAATCACGGACACAGCATGATGACTTGGCTGGCATCAGTACATACTGTCTAGTACAGGGACCAGGTTTATAGGATTAGGCTTCTTACCAGCGACTGTTTCTCTCGACTACAAGCGGAAGTCAGGAGGAACTCTGAGCACCACCCTCCCTCTGGGCTATTACATCATTTCACTTTAGACTGTGTTATCCTGCCTGGCTATTACCCGTGTGACCAACACCTAGCCTGTTATCCTATTATTAGCCATCAGGAGTCACTCTTCCTGACCTGGCCTTAATCCACATGTCTGTATCTGGCCCTGGTGATGAGGAAATGGGCCTTTAAAATAGGACCACATTAGGATGCTATTGCTGGTACACATGTTAAGTATAACCTTGCTTAGAGAGGGGTTACCAACGTGTCACCGTCACCCTATGCCGCAAGGAGATTGATTGGATAACATAAACAGGACATCTAATGTAACTAGCTAGGCTACTGTAAACAAGAATAAGTAGCATGGTCATTTAGCATCTGTCACGTACCTGAAATTATTGCATTTTGCTAGACTGGTTTATTAATTCATTTTTGGGTTTAAAATACTTTTGATTCGAGAGGATAGCACATTATATGATTAATAAAAACACTTGTGGTCCTTGACTTCAGGGCAGCATGTTACAATTGATCTCTGAGGTTAGAGTGTGTTCAATGGGACAGATTCATTTGATGTATTTAGATTAAGGCCACAGCCTGTATTTTAATTCATTAATCTGTCTAGATCACAAGGAGCCCATCAGCACTGTTAGTCAGTAAGGGAGCTGTCGTAAGGTGTTACAATGGAGGTGTTGAAGGATTTGCAATTAAAGGGCAATTGAAGGGTGTACTGTAACACTGCAGATAAGAATGGGAGAAACTCTCCAAATACAGGTGTGCCAAGCTTGCAGCGTCATACCCAAGAAGACTCAAGGATGTAATCGCTGCTAAAGGTGCTTCAACAAAGTACTGAGAAAAGTGTCTGAATACTTATGTAAATGTGATATTTCCATTTTTTTATATACATTTGCAAAAATGTC
This sequence comes from Oncorhynchus keta, assembly GCF_023373465.1. NCBI lineage: Eukaryota > Metazoa > Chordata > Actinopteri > Salmoniformes > Salmonidae > Oncorhynchus > Oncorhynchus keta. The sequence goes on along the minus strand of NC_068452.1, from coordinate 2,200,725 downwards.
TAAAAACCTATTTTAGTTTTGTCATCATGGGGTATTGTGTGTTGATTGATGAGGAGAAAAATCTATTTAATACATTTTCGAATAAGGCTGTAACGCAATAAAATGTGGAAAAAGTCAAGAGGTCTGAATACTTTCCGAATGCACTGTTTATATTGACTATATGACCACATGACCTGACCAGGGAAAACAAAATGTTTTTTAAAAATGTTTTGAGAACAGAAGTGAACATTTAGCCTATTCTGGTAACATTCATTTTTAAGTTGTAGGGAGGTTCTGAGAACATTTTACTACAGTTCCCTGAACGTTTTCCTGGGAGGTTTTATTAACGTTCTGAGAACATGTTTCTATAAGACTGCTAGCTTAGGTTAACTGTTTTGAACTCTAAGCACATATATGACACATGGAAATGAATTTGCTTAGGCATTAATCATGCAATGTATTGTGGCACAGCATCAGTGAGATTCTAACCTATTACAGTATCTTCTGTTCTCTATCCATGGAATTAGTCCACTGCACCACCAGGATGGAGCTAGCATGCCATGTTTAAAAAAAAACATATACGAAGCATTTTAGTATATTCAAATAGACCCCATTTCAAAGGGAAGCAGAATTCATTAAGATCAGGTGTGGCCAATTAACAAGATAGAGGATAGAGTGAGTTTTGTTGATGCTGAGAACGGAATGTATTTGTTTTTAAATAACATTCTTACTAATGTTTTCATGTGGTTTTTATGGAAAGTTTTCTTAATGTTCTCGGAACAATTTGATAACATGACTTTAAATAGAACGACGAGGAAACATGTAGGAAACTTTATGCTGAATTACTGAAATTCCCACAGAAGAACGTTGTTTCTTAATGTTCTCTGGACTATTTGAAAAAATGCAATAAAATAATTCCATTCCCCAACCCCAAGATTGTCACACCCCAAGCCCCCGTGCCCCATCTCCCAATAATGCACCAACAACCAACAAAATGAACAAAAGAGAAAGACAAAGGAAAACAGGAATCTACAATGCAAAACACAAAAGACATCAAGGACAACAAAAATCATAACAGCAAGGCCAAATGAAAATATGCGTTGAGTGCATGTATGGCACTATTTACATGTGTGTATGTGTGTCTGTGTCTGTGTATGTGCCCATGTGTGTGTTTGAATGAAATTGTGTGTATATGCATGTGTACAAACACCTGGGTGGCATCAGCCTCAGGCAAACAGGATTAGCTGCCCGCACCCGCACAGGCCGTCTAGCATCACTACTCTGGACGGTTCTGACTTAGAATATGTGGACAACCACAAATACCTAGGTGTCTGGAAAGACTGTAAACTCTCCTTCCAGACTCACATTAAGCATCTCTAATCCAAAATTAAATCCAGAATCGGCTTCCTATTTCGCAACAAAGCATCCTTCACTCATGCTGCCAAACATACCCTCGTAAAACTGACTATCCTACCGATCCTTGACTTCGGCGATGTCATTTACAAAATAACCTCCAACACTCTACTCAGAAAATTGGATGTAGTCTATCACAGTGCCATCCGTTTTGTCACCAAAGCCCCATATACAGTGGGGCAAAAAAGTATTTAGTCAGCCACCAATTGTGCAAGTTCTCCCACTTAAAAAGATGAGAGAGGCCTGTAATTTTCATCATAGGTACACTTCAACTATGACAGACAAAATGAGAAAAAAAATCCAGAAAATCACATTGTAGGATTTTTAATGAATTTATTTGCAAATTATGGTGGAAAATAAGTATTTGGTCAATAACAAAAGTTTATCTCAATACTTTGTTATATACCTTTTGTTGGCAATGACAGAGGTCAAAAGTTTTCTGTAAGTCTTCACAAGGTTTTCACACACTGTTGCTGGTATTTTGGCCCATTCCTTCATGCAGATCCCCTCAAGAGCAGTGATGTTTTGGGGCTGTTGCTGGGCAACACAGACTTTCAACTCCCTCCAAAGATGTTCTATGGGATTGAGATCTGGAGACTGGCTAGGCCACTCCAGGACCTTGAAATGCTTCTTACGAAGCCACTCCTTCTTTGCTCGGGCAGTGTGTTTGGGATCATTGTCATGCTGAAAGACCCAGCCACGTTTCATCTTCAATGCCCTTGCTGATGGAAGGAGGTTTTCACTCAAAATCTCACGATACATGGCCCCATTCATTCTTTCCTTTACACGGATCAGTCGTTCTCGTCCCTTTGCAGAAAAACAGTCCCAAAGCATGATGTTTCCACCCCCATGCTTCACAGTAGGTATGGTGTTCTTTGGATGTACCTCAGCATTCATTGTCCTCAAAACACGACGAGTTGAGTTTTTACCAAAAAGTTATATTTTGGTTTCATCTTACCATATGACATTCTCCCAATCTTCTTCTGGATCATCTCTAGCAAACTTCAGACGGGCCTGGACATGTACTGGCTTAAGCAGGGGACACATCTGGCACTGCAGGATTTGATTCCCTGGCGGCGTAGTGTGTTACTGATGGTCGGCTTTGTTACTTTGGTCCCAGCTCTCTGCAGGTCATTCACTAGGTCCCCCCGTGTGGTTCTGGGATTTTTGCTCACCATTCTTGTGATCATTTTGACCCCACGGGGTGAGATCTTGCGTGGAGCCCCAGATCGAGGGAGATTATCAGTGGTCTTGTATGTCTTCCATTTCCTAATAATTGCTCCCACAGTTGATTTCTTCAAACCAAGCTGCTTACCTATTGCAGATTCAGTCTTCCCAGCCTGGTGCAGGTCTACAATTTTGTTTCTGGTGTCCTTTGACAGCTCTTTGGTCTTGGCCATAGTGCAGTTTGGAGTGTGACTGTTTGAGGTTGTGGACAGGTGTCTTTTATACTGATAACAAGTTCAAACAGGTGCAATTAATACAGGTAACGAGTGGAGGACAGAGGAGCCTCTTAAACAAGAAGTTACAGGTCTGTGAGAGCCAGAAGTCTTGCTTGTTTGTAGGTGACCAAATACTTATTTTCCACCATAATTTGCAAATAAATTCCTTAAAAATCCTACAATGTGATTTTCTGGATATTTTTCCCTCATTTTGTCTGTCATAGTTGAAGTGTACCTATGATGAAAATTACAGGCCTCTCATCTTTTTAAGTGGGAGAACTTGCACAATTGGTGGCTGACTAAATACTTTTTTGCCCCACTGTACTACCCATCACTGCGACCTGTATGCTCTTGTAGGCTGGCGCTCGCTTCATATTCGTCGCCAAACCCACTGGCTCCAGGTCATCTATAAGTCCTTGCTAGGTAAAGCCCCACCTTATCTCAGCTCACTGGTCAGCAGAGCAGCACCCACCCGTAGCACGCACTCTAGCAGGTATATTTCACTGGTCATCCCCAATGCCAACTCCTCCTTCGGCTACCTTTCCTTTCAATTCTCTGCTGCCAATGACTGGAACGAATTGCAAAAATCACTTAGCTGGAGTCTAATAGCTGGAGTCTAATATCTCCCTCACTAACTTTAAGCATCAGATGTCAGAGCGGTTGAAGAGCATGCATTTAGTTTTACTAGCGTTTAAGAGCATTTGGCGTTTAAGAGCCCATCTATAAATAGCCCACCCAACTACCTCATCCCCATATTGTTTTTTCTTGTTGCACTTTGCAGTCCAGTATTTCTACTTGCACATTCATCTTCTGCACATCTATTACTCCAGTGTTTATTTGCTAAATAGTAATTATTTTGCCACTATGGCCTATTTATTGCCTTACCTCCCCAATGTTACTACATTTGCACACACTGTATATAGACTTTTCTATTGTGTTATTGACTGTACATTTGTTTATGCCATGTGTAACTCTGTGTTGTTTGTGTCGCACTGCTTTGCCTTATCTTGACCAGTTCGCAAGTTGTAAATGAGGACTTGTTCACAACTGGTCTACCTGGTTAAATAAAGGTGTGACGTTCGTCGTTGGAATGAGGTGAAGACCAAAGCACAGCATGGTAAGTGTTCATCATATATTTATTAAACCGAGAACACTAAACAAAATAACAAAGGAGAAACTAAACTAAACAGTTCTGAAAGGTGACATACACAAAACAGAAAATAATCACCCACGAAACACAGGTGGGAAAAGTATGATTAAGTATGACCTAAGTATGATTCTCAATCAGAGACAACGAACGACACCTGCCTCTGATTGAGAATCATACCAGGCCAAACGCAAAACACAACATAGAAAAACGAACATAGACAACCCACCCAACTCACGCCCTGACCATACTAAAACAAAGATATAACAAAATAACTAAGGTCAGAACGTGACAAAAGGTGAAATAAACATAAAAATATCTGTAACAACATTTCCCCTGTGTCATTCAAACGTACTTTATGTTTCATTTAGACTTTATTTTTGTACTTTTATCTTTGACCGTCATTCTATCCCCCTCCTAGCAACTCCACTCGCACTTGTCTCCAATTCCACATTCCAACCCTCAGCTTCCCCCAGCCCATCCCACCTCTCTCTGCTGGCCACCCTCTTCGGAATTCTACAATGTATACAAAATGCTTCAGTCTGGTTTTAGACCCAATCATAGCTCTGAGACTGCACTTGTGAAGGTGGTAAATGACCTTTTAATGGCATCAGACCGAGGCTTTGCATCTGTCTTCGTGCTCCTAGACCTTAGTGCTGCTTTTGATACCATCGATCACCACATTCTTTTGGAGAGATTGGAAACCCAAATTGGTCTACATGGACAAGTTCTGGCCTGGTTTAGATCTTATCTGTCGGAAAGATATCAGTTTGTCTCTGTGAATGGTTTGTGCTCTGACAAATCAACTGTAAATTTCAGTGTTCCTCAAGGTTATGTTTTAGGACCACTATTGTTTTCACTATATATTTTACCTCTTGGGGATGTCATTCGAAAACATAATGTTAACTTTCACTGCTATGCGGATGACACAGCTGTACATTTCAATGAAACATGGTGAAGCCCCAAAATTGCCCTCGCTAGAAGCCTGTGTTTCAGGCATAAGGAAGTGGATGGCTGCAAACTTTCTACTTTTAAACTCGGACAAAACAGAGATGCTTGTTCTAGGTCTTGAGAAACAAAGAGATCTTCTGTTGAATCTGACAATTCATCTTAATGGTTGTACAGTCGTCTCAAATAAAACTGTGAAGTACCTCGGCGTTACTTTGGACCCTGATCTCTCTTTTGACGAACATATCAAGACTGTTTCAAGGACAGCTTTTTTCCATCTACGTAACATTGCAAAAATCAGAAACTTTCTGTCCAAAAATGATGCAGAAAAATTTATACATGCTTTTGTTACTTCTAGGTTAGACTACTGCAATGCTCAACTTTCTGGCTAGCAGGATAAAGCACTAAATAAACTTCAGTTAGTGCTAAATATGGCTGCTAGAATCCTGACTAGAACCCCCAAAAATTATCATATTACTCCAGTGCTAGCCTCCCTACATTGGCTTCCTGTCAAGGCAAGGGCTGATTTCAAGGTTTTACTGCTAACCTTCAAAGCATTACATGGGCTTGCTCCTACCTATCTCTCTGATTTGGTCCTGCCGTACATACCTACACGTACGCTATGGTCACAAGACGCAGGCCTCCTAATTGTCCCTATAATTTCTAAGCAAACAGCTGGAGGCAGGGCTTTCTCCTATAGAGCTCCATTTTTATGGAATGGTCTGCCTACCCATGTGAGAGACTCAAACTCGGTCTCAACCTTTAAGTCTTTACTGAAGACTCATCTCTTCAGTGGGTCATATGATTGAGTGTAGTCTGGCCCAGGAGTGTGAAGGTGAACGGAAAGGCTCTGGAGCAACGACCCGCCCTTGCTGTCTCTGCCTGGCCGGTTCCCCTCTTTCCACTGGGATTCTCTGCCTCTAACCCTATTACAGGTGCTGAGTCACTGGCCTACTGGTGCTCTTTCATGCCGTCCCTAGGAGGGGTGCGTCACTTGAGTGGGTTGAGTCACTGATGTGATCTTCCTGTCTGGGTTGCCCCCCCCCCCCTCTCTTGGGTTGTGCCATTGCGGAGATCTTTGTGGGCTACTCTCGGCCTTGTCTCAGGATGGTAAGTTGGTGGTTGAAGATATCCCTCTAGTGGTGTGGGGGCTGTGTTTTGGCAAAGTGGGTGGGGCTATATCCTTCCTGTTTGGCCCTGTCCGGGGGTATCATCGGATGGGACCACAGTGTCACCTGACCCCTCCTGTCTCAGCCTACAGTATTTATGCTGCAGTAGTTTATGTGTCGGGTGGCTAGGGTCAGTTTGCATTATCTGGAGTACTTCTCCTGTCTTATCCGGTGTCCTGTGTGGATTTAAGTATGCTCTCTCTAATTCTCTCTTTCTATCTTTTTTTCTCTCTCTTGGAGGACCTGAAACCTTGGACCATGCTTCAGGACTACCTGGCATCATGACTCCTTGCTGTCCCCAGTCCACCTGGCCGTGCTGCTGCTCCAGTTTCAACTGTTCTGCCTGTGATTATTATTATTTGACCATGCTGGTAATTTATGAACACTTGAACATCTTGGCCATGTTCTGTTATAATCTCCACCCGGCACAGCCAGAAGAGGACTGGCCACCCCTCATAGCCTGGTTCCTCTCTAGGTTTCTTCTTAGGTTTTGGCCTTTCCAGGGAGTTTTTCCTAGCCACCGCGCTTCTACACCTGCATTGCTTGCTGTTTGGGGTTTTAGGCTGGGTTTCTGTACAGCACTTTGAGATATCAGCTGATGTACGAAGGGCAATATAAATACATTTGATTTGATTAGACTTCAATTTATTCTGTATCCTCACAACATAATCTGCAGAGCTGCGATGATTGTATGCCCTAAACAAGAATGGCAAGAATTCTGTACAATAATTTTAGCTGAAAAGCACGAATCTTGTGTTGTTTTATATATAAACTCATACACCCTGTACCATGGAATCGATACATCAAAAATCTCCTCCCAACTTTTTTTCAATCTGTATGGCACAGCTGTCAACATCCTGGTCCTCAAATGAAACTGGTATACTTTCCTATTCATGCTATTTTTATTCCTCTGCCAGTTAAGATCCTTTATATTGAGCAGACAGACTAGTTTGCTACCTCCTCCTGCTGCCATCTGCCTCCTCCATTTTTGGGCTAATGCTGTAATCAATTGGTTGTTATCTTGGATTGAGCAGACCTTCCCATGCAAATCTCATAACTCCATGAAATACATAACTATATCATTCCAATTTACAATATAATTTAAAAACAAAATACCCTTTTCAAACATCTTTTCCAACGATACACATATTTTAACAACCAGCACATACCTAGAACATGATCAAAATGTAAATAAAATGTGACCATGTTTGAACTTTTAGAAAACATCCTGTTAAAGTAATGAAATACCAAGAAAAACATTTTTGTTGTTGTCAAGTTCCTTAAATGTGCTGGAAATGTTCCAAAGCCAAGCAACCATCCTGCACCATTCCCAGAAAGTTGTGTGAAGGTTGTATGTAGAATAACCATGTGATAACAACGCTCTCACCACGCTCTAAGAAACATACGGTTATCAGAATGTTATGTGCTAGCAGGAATCAGTCTGGTCCATTGATTGTGCAAAGTCAAGCAATGCTGAATCATACTGCTCTTGTTCCCGTAACAGCTTCAAACCAGGGAAGTAAACAGGAGGTAGAGAGGGAGCAAGACAGGCACTGGGCGAAAAGGGTCCAAATGAAGGAATATCTTTCCATGACACGTTGTTCATATTCTAGAGAATACAGACCATTTCCAATGCATATATACACTGCTCAAAAAAATAAAGGGAACACTAAAATAACACATCCTAGATCTGAATGAATGAAATATTCTTATTAAATACTTTTTTCTTTACATAGTTGAATGTGCTGACAACAAAATCACACAATAATTATCAATGGAAATCAAATTTATCAACCCATGGAGGACTGGATTTGGAGTCACACTCAAAATGAAAGTGGAAAACCACACTACAGGCTGATCCAACTTTGATGTAATGTCCTTAAAACAAGTCAAAATGGGGCTCAGTAGTGTGTGTGGCCTCCACGTGCCTGTATGACCTCCCTACAATGCCTGGGCATGCTCCTGATGAGGTGGCGGATGGTCTCCTGAGGGATCTCCTCCCAGACCTGGACTAAAGCATCCGCCAACTCCTGAACGGTCTGTGGTGCAACATGGCGTTGGTGGATGGAGCGAGACATGATGTCCCAGATGTGCTCAATTGGATTCAGGTCTGGGGAGGGGGCGGGCCAGTCCATAGCATCAATGCCTTCCTCTTGCAGGAACTGCTGACACACTCCAGCCACATGAGGTCTAGCATTGTCTTGCATTAGGAAGAGCCCAGGGCCAACCGCACCAGCATATGGTCTCACAAGGGGTCTGAGGATCTCATCTTGGTACCTAATGGCAGTCAGGCTACCTCTGGCGAGCACATGGAGGGCTGTGCGGCACCCCAAAGAAATGCCACCCCACATCATGACTGCCCCACCGCCAAACCGGTCATGCTGGAGGATGTTGCAGGCAGCAGAACGTTCTCCACGGCGTCTCCAGACTCTGTCACGTCTGTCACATGTGCTCAGTGTGAATCTGCTTTCATCAGTGAAGAGCACAGGGCACCAGTGGCGAATTTGCCAATCTTGGTGTTCTCTGGCAAATGCCAAACGTCCTCCACGGTGTTGGGCTGTAAGCACAGCCCCCACCTGTGGACGTCGGGCCCTCATACCACCCTCATGGAGTCTGTTTCTGACCGTTTGAGCAGACACATGCACATTTGTGGCCTGCTGGAGGTCATTTTGCAGGGCTCTGGCAGTGATCCTCCTGCTCCTCCTTGCACAAAGGCGGAGGTAGCGGTCCTGCTGCTGGGTTGTTGCCCTCCTACGGCCTCCTCCACGTCTCCTGATGTACTGGCCTGTCTCCTGGTAGCGCCTCCATGCTCTGGACACTACGCTGACAGACACAGCAAACCTTCTTGCCACAGCTCGCATTGATGTACTATCCTGGATGAGCTGCACTACCTGAGCCACTTGTGTGGGATGTAGACTCAGTCTCATGCTACCACTAGAGTGAAAGCACCGCCAGCATTTAAAAGTGACCAAAACATCAGCCAGGAAGCATAGGAACTGAGAAGTGGTCTGGTCACCACCTGCAGAACCACTCATTTATTGGGGTGTGTCTTGCTAAATGCCTATAATTTCCACCTGATGTCTATTCCATTTGCACAACAGCATGTGAAATTTATTGTCAATCAGTGTTGCTTCCTAAGTGGACAGTTTGATTTCACTGAAGTGTGATTGACTTGGAGTTACATTGTGTTGTTTAAGTGTTCCCTTTATTATTTTGAGCAGTGTATTTAGAGTTTTGTGGATTTGCACCATATCCTGACAAATACTGAACCCAGATGTGACTTTTAGACATATATCATATTGGGATTACTCTGAACATCACACATGGACATTTCCTATGGCCGAGTATGGACACATTCAATATCCTGAGATATGTGAGATCCTATTTTCTCTCTTCATGTTGTACAAATACTGACAATATATACATCGCGTTTCTGTGTTTTCTTAGCATATTCAAGATAATAATCTGTATTGATTCCAGATATGCTAGGTCAATATCTGGATCTTGATCTACTTTTCGATATGCTGAAAAGAAGGACGATTTTTGAGATTTCAGGACATGCGCAATAACTTGTCAAATATGAAATCTTTATTCTTCTTTCATGCACAAATCATTTTGTGATTCCCTCCAGTGTAACGGCGTTCTTCGTTTGTCAAAAGAGAGTCGGACCGAAATGCAGCGTGGTGGTTACTCATGTCTTTAATGAAACAAATGACGATACATGAAATAACTTAATAAATACAAAAACAACAAACGGAACAAGAAACCTAATTACAGCCTATCTGGTGAACACTACACAGAGACAGGAACAATCACCCACGAAATACACAGTGAAATCCAGGCTACCTAAATACGGTTCCCTATCAGAGACAACAAGAATCACCTGACTCTGATTGAGAACCGCCTCAGGTAGCCAAGCCTAAACTAGACACACCCCTAATCAACCACAATCCCAATGCCTACAAAAAACCCAATATGACAACACAATAAACCCATGTCACACCCTGGCCTGAACAAATATGTAACGAAAACACAAAATACAATGACCAAGGTGTGACAGAACCCCCCTCCCCCCCTAAGGTGCGGACTCCCGGACGCACCTCACAACCATAGGGAGGGTCCGGGTGGGCATCTGTCCATGGTGGCGGTTCCGGCTCGGGACGTGGACCCCACTCCATTAATGTCATAGTTCCTCCCCTTCGCGTCCTGGGATAATCCACCCTCGCCGCCGACCATGGCCTAATAGTCCTCACCCAGAACCCCACTGAACTGAGGGGCAGCTCGGGACTGAGGGGCAGCTCGGGACTGAGGGAAAGCCCGGGACTGAGGGAAAGCCCAGTACTGAGAGAAAGCCCAGTACTGAGAGGAAGCCCAGTACTGAGATGAAGCTCAGGCAGGTAGTAGGCTCCGGTAGATCCTGGCTGGCTGGCGGATCTGGAAGATTCTGGTTGACTGGCAGATCTGGAAGAGACTGGTTGACTGGCAGATCTGGAAGAATCTGGTTGACTGGCAGATCTAGAAGATCATGGCTGACTGGCGGATCTAGCTGCTCTATGCAGACTGACAGCTCTGGCTGCTCCATGCAGCCTGGCATCTCTGGCTGCATCATGCAGACTGACAGCTCTGGCTGCTCCATGCAGGCTGGCAGCACCTTGCAGACTGGCAGCTCCCTGCAGACTGGCAGCTCCTTGCAGACTGACAGCTCTGGCTGCTCCATGCAGGCTGACAGCTCCTTGCAGACTGACAGCTTCTTGCAGACTGGCAGCTCCTTGCAGGCTGACAGCTCTTTGCAGACTGACAGCTCTGGCTGCTTCATGCAGACTGACAGCTCTGGCTGCTTCATACAGACTGACAGCTCTGGCTGCTTCATGCAGACTGACAGCTCTGGCTGCTTCATGCAGACTGACAGCTCTGACTGCTCCATGCAGGCTGACAGCTCTGACTGCTCCATGCAGGCTGGCAGCACCTTGCAGACTGGCAGCTCCTTGCAGACTGGCTGCTCCTTGCAGACTGACAGCTCTGGCTGCTTCATGCAGACTGGCAGCTCGGGCTGCTCCGAACAGGCAGGAGGCTCCGGCAGCGCTGTAGAGGAGGAAGGCTCTAGAAGCGCTGAACAGGCGGGAGACTCCGGTAGCGCAGGAGAGGAGGAAGGCTCTGATAGCGCTGAACAAGCAGGAGACTCTGGTAGCGCAGGAGAGGAGGAAGGCTCTGATAGCGCTGAACAAGCAGGAGGCTCCGGCAGCACAGGAGAGGCGAGGCGCATTGTAGGCCTGATGCGTGGTGCTGACACTGGTGGTACTGGGCCGAGGACACGCACAGGAAGCCTGGTGCGGGGAGCTGCCACCGGAGGGCTGGTGTGTGGAGGTGGCACAGGATGGGCTAGACCGTGAAGGCGTACTGGAGATCTTGAGAGCAGTGTTGGCACAGGACGTGCAAGGCTAGGGATGTGCACAGGAGGCATGGTGCGTGAGGCTGGCACCAACTTCACCAGCCGACTAACACGCACCTCAGGACGAATATAAACCCATGTCACACCCTGGCCTGACCAAATATATAACGAAAACACAAATTACAATGACCAAGGCGTGACAGCCAGGTTGAGAGAAAATACTAACAGGAGAACTCAAATGTAACAGAGAAACTGTATGTTATATATTTGTTGTAGAAACTATGGCATTAAATTATGTCAACTACATAAAGTATATTTTTTCTACAATAAAGTAATTTATGCATATACCCAGAGATGTCCAGTTTATGCCATATGTGTTCATACCCTCACATATCAATATAACACCTAGCCAAAGACCCACCTGTCATTCACCTCTTTACACACACAGACACACACTGAGGCAAGTTAGAGTAAACGACAGCACTTCCATGCCCAGTGCTATACTTATTCCCATTGGTCTAGTCTGGAATAATGAGATATAAAAGCCCCACCTGATTCACTGATCCCAGTATAGCACTACAGACCTCCGACCTGTCAGTTACCACTCTGTTAGCCATAGCACTGAGAGACAGTGGCATACAGGACACAGAGAGAGAGAGATTGCGACACACCGTGGAATACCAACAAGAGAGGGATACAGTCTAGACAATCGAGGTAAGACAATGCTAATATAGTGTGGGGGTGGTGATGGTGGTGGCGGGCTGAGGGTTAAAACTCATTGTAAGGATACAAGTATCTTTAAAAAATATATATTTCACATTATCTTTCAACCCTGTATGATTGTTTGCTATTTTATGATGTAATGCTATTCTAAAGGATAAGGTATTTTCTACATGGTCCATAAGATAATGAGCAATATTCATACAGTGGATTTGTACTATACAGTGTCTATTCAAATAGAGCATAGAAATCAAATCATAGCTAATGTACAGTGCATTCCAAAAGTACTCACCCCCTTTGGCGTTTTCCCTATTTTCTTGCATTACAACCTATAATTTAAATAGATTTTTATTTCGATTTCATGTAATGGACATACACAACATAGTACAAATTGGTGAAGTGAAAGGAAAAAATAACTTGTTTAAAAAAAATCAAAAAAATATAGAACGGAAAAGTGGTGCATGTATATGTATTCACCCCCTTTGCTACGAAGCCCCTAAATAAGATCTAGTGCAACCAATTACCTTCAGAAGTCACATAATTAATTAAATGAAGTCCACCTGTGTGCAATGATTTTTTTCCGACTCAGAGTGTCACATGATCTGTCACATGATCTCAGTATATATACACATGTTCTGAAAGGCGAAAGAGTCTGCAGCATCACTAAGCAAGGGGCACCACCAAACAATGTGCACCATGAAGACCAAGGAGCTCTCCAAACAGGTCAGGGACAAAATTGTGGAGAAGTACAGATCAGGGTTGGGTTATAAAAAAAATATCAGAAACTTTCATCATCCCACAGAGCACCATTAAATCCATTATTTTAAAAAATGGAAAGAATATGGCACCACAACAAACCTGCCAAGAAAAGGCTGGCCACCAAAACAGACCAGGCAAGGAGGGCATTAATCAGAGAGGCAACAAAGAGACTAAAGATAACCCTGAAGCAGCTGCAAAGCTCCACAGCGGAGATTGGAGTATCTGTCCATAGAACCACATTAAGCTGTACACTCCACAGAGTTGGGCTTTACAGAAGAGTGGCCAGAAAAAAACCATTGCTTAAAGAAAAAAATAAGCAAACACTCCCCAAACACATAGAAGAAGGTACTCTGGTCAAATGAGGCTAAAATGGTGCTTTTTGGCCATCAAGGTAAACGCTATGTCTGGCACAAACCCAACTTTTCTCATCACCCCGAGAACACCATCCCCACAGTGAAGCATGATGGTGGCAGCATCATGCCTTGGGGATGTTTTTCATCGACAGGGACTGGGAAACGATTCAGAATTTAAGTAATGATGAATGGAGCTAAATACAGGGACATTCTTGAGGGAAACCTGTTTCAGTCTTCCAGAGATTTGAGACTGGGACGGAGGTTCACCTTCCAGCAGGATAATGATCCTAAGCATACTGCTAAAGCAACACTCGAGTGATTTAAGGGGAAACATTTAAATGTCTTGGAATGGCCTAGTCAAAGCCCAGACCTCAATCCAATTGAGAATCTGTGGTATGATTTAAAGATTTTGGTATGACTCAAAAAATATATATTTTAATTCCAGGTTTTAAGGCAACAAAATAGGAAAAATGCCAAGGGGGTGAATACTTTCGCAAGGCTCTGTATCAACAGGAAACGCATCTCCTTAGTTTATATATCAAAAATATTAAAAAAATGTCAATGTATTTCCAGGCTGTTTTTACAGGATGAAGCCCAGATGGCTGCTTTCCTCCGTCGAGCTGCTGCCCACCATCAGTGAGCTGCAGGAAGGAGTTCTGGAGGATGGGGAAGATGAGTACCCCACTATGGAGGAGTATGTGGACTCCATCAAGAAATTCTCCCAGACTGCCCCATACCCCCTCCACGGCCCACTCCGGGAGCACCGACAATGGATGACCTGCTTGGCCACCCATCCCGTCAGAAGATGCTTCCACTGTAGCCTCATTGGCGCCCTATAACAAATCCATGGCATATGCTCCTTGGATCCCCAGTGGTCTATCGGATGTGTCACTGATGGTCGCCCATCCTTTGGACTGTGTAACCCGGTTATGTTCAGGACGAGACCCCCTGGATTGGTTGTTTGCGCAGGCCCAGTTTTCCGGTAAGAAAGTCCTAGGCTTCTGTTTGTGACGGTGCTGTGGAAAAGGCAACAGGGCTTTGCGGAACTCTTTGGTGAACAGGAAGCATAGTCTGAATTACATTACTGGATTAACCCAGCGTGAGATTGGAGGTCGAGGTAGTCAGGAATGATTTGTGAATGTTGTCTTAACTCTCCAATGTGATCTACTGTATGGACTGATTCCCTCCAGGCATGACCAGAGTTGAAGGGTGTCCTAATATGGACACCGTAGAAGAAGACACCTTACAAAGGAGGGGGCAGCCCAATGAATTTACACTTTAGCTGCTTTATCTCTCTGGATACCCTCGCAATGATAATCTTTTTGTAAGGAACTCTTTGTAAATAGAAGCTGTAAATACTGTACATGATTGTCTGTAAATATATTTCTGTGACCAACCCAATTAAAACAACATGGTATTCAAAAACATTGTTTTCACAGCCATTGACTCTGTCACTCACAATCAAGGCAATTATTTTCTCTTTGTCTTCAAGAACAGACATTTCTCTTTTCTTTATGGGCCAGCAAATTGTATCTATTGTCTTTGTTAAGCACTCCTGTGTGCTCTGGTTCTGGTCCGTTAGGTTCCTTAAGTTTCTGTTTCTTCTAAATGTCGCAAGCGTGTGGTGAGCCAAGACAGCTGGCGCTACAGTGCATTAGCAATAACGCTACCTTGGCCTAGATCCATCCCTCTATCAAAACAAGATGAAGGGAGGGAACAGGGAGGCCTGCTCTTTCCGGTGATACATTGTCACTGAAATGTAAATCAATGTTAATGTTTCCAATACCCAGAATATAGATGAATTATACAGTACATATTCTACTGAAACGTCATTAGGTCCTGTTCCGAAGAAATACCAAACTCATTTTAAGACGTTAAGTAACAATGTTTTCAGTGGACATTACCATGAAATTACACTTTATGAGAAAGAGCAACAGTATTTGCGATAACCACCCAAATTTGTGTTAGTCATGATCTTGGATTATCTTGGATATGGCTCATTAGCAGTGGCTCACATAATTGGAGGTGGTAGTCAGAGTACAGTATTGGTCATATAATAAATTGTGTATGAACCAAAAAGTGAAATCAGGCCATTACCTCTCAACTTGTTGAGCATAGTCCCACTGTGTTAATTAATTTGAGCAGAATTGGTCAAATATCATACAACCACAGGAGGTTGGTGGCACCTTAATTGGGGAGGATGGGCTCTTGGTAATGGCTTGAGCGAAATAAGTAGAATGCTATCAAATACATCAAACACATGGTTTCCATGTGTTTGATGCCATTCCATACGTTCTGTTCCAGCCATTATTATAATCCGTACTCCCTTTAGCAGCCTCCACTGCATACAACTACATAATGCATAAACCAGCTTTTAAAACATTTGCAGATGTAATCATATGTAGTGTAATTACATTTAAAAACATAGGTGTATCTATCTAGTTATTTATCATGAAAAAACATGTTTTAGCATCAATTAAAACCTGACATCATCACGGCACAGAATAGGAGACATTTAGTATCTCAACCGGCTTCCATTTTTTCAGTTGTGGCTGCTTTGCGTGATGTGTTGTTGTCTCTACCTTCTTGCCCTTTGTGCTGTCGTCTGTACCTAATAATGTTTATACCATGTTTTGTGCTGCTACCATGATGTGTTGCTACCATGTTGTGGTCATGATGTGTTGCTACCATGTTGTGGTCATGTTGTGTTGCTACCATGCTTTGTTGTCATGTGTTGCTGTCTTGCTATGTTGTTGTCTTAGTCGTGTTGTCTCTCTTGTCGTGATGTGCGTTTTGTCATATATTCATATTTCATTTCTTCATTTCTTTATTTATTTTTAATCCCAACCCCCGTCCCCGCAGGAGGCCTTTTGGTAGGCCGTCATTGTAAAGAAGAATTTGTTCTTAACTGACTTGCCTAGTTAAATAAAGGTTAAATAAACAAATGAAAAATATAAATACATGGGGACCCGAAAAGGAACCTCTGACAAGACACAACACACATGACTGAAAACACCAGCCACATCCTGGGTGTTAGGCCCAGTCATTATTCATCACCATGATAATCATTCACTTCTGGTAAAACAGGTGTCGGTCTATAGACATGTTCTAGTGTTGACTAGCATGATTAGTATGACATGGTAGATTTAGGTTGGGGGTTCACAGAATAGAGATGACTGGCTATCGTGTCATCATGATGTTCCTGCAGCTGTTGCTGTTGCTAATTGCCCCAGACAGCATATCTGACCTGGGCATGCTGGTGGAGAAGGAGAAGAACCATCAACATTCTTCGCAGTTGATACACTTTTGTTTTCACTTTTCCTATTAGCTTTGTTTATTTCTATCCAAGAACGTTTGGGGTGAAGTTTGTCTTAATACGAGACCATCTTCTGAAGCACCATCTCTCGTTTGACCCCCAGATCTGTGATGTCATAAAGAGCAGTTTTCAGAAGGAGAAGGTAATTGGAAGGAGACTTTGGATCTGTCCATCTAATGAATCCGAGACAGCTTAATCTACATGATTTAAAATAACAGGTTTGCAGACAGGCCACTTAAACATGAATCACCGTGACAACGCTGACTCACCCTGGCGTTCACTTTCCCACAGTCACAGTTAGGAAGTTAGGAGTTAAGATTCTCGCGGCCAACTTTTTATCTGCAGACTCCTAGCTTCCCTCCGCCCCTTCCACTCTGTAGTCCAACATTCCTTCATTTCTACCCTAGTGAGCTGGGAAATTCCAGTGAGAGCTGTTTCTTGAACGTTTGCCGGGAAAGAACATGGGATTTGGGAAAACCCTCTGCCGGCAGTTTATAAAAAGGACAATGGATCCCAATAGTTCACTTTTCACTTTCACTTCAAGTGGATCTTACTGCCTCTTGACTCCTCACCTCACCCCATCTCTCGCTACTTATATTCACGATGGCCTTCACACCAAAAGCCTGCAGTCTTTTCCTGGTGGTTTTGCTGGGAGTTTGTATACAGCTCAACGGAGGTAAGATTTCAAAGTCATTTCTAGCCATGTCAGCTACAATATATGGAATGTACAGTACAGTGTGCATGCTTTTACTAGTTACCTGACTGACTAGGGATTTTGCAGTGACTAGGCTACTATACATATAGTGGCTGTCGTATAGCATAAAATGAGTGTTGCAGTTATGTACAGTTTCTTCTTAGAACAAGCATTGTGCAAAAAATGCATTCATGTGAATTCTTATCCAAAATCCAATTTGAAGACATATTTGTCATAAAACAACGTTTCCATTCAAATGTTTGACCATGTTAATTGATGTTTATAACTCTCATTACAGCTCAACACGTCCCAGGTGCCAGATGCAAATGCCCAGGAACCATTATGCACACTCAGGAAATCATCGGTGACTTTGAAATCATTGAAAAGACCCACTACTGTGACACTACTGAAATCATGTAAGTAACTGCATTAATTTAAGCAGAAAGTGGTTTCTCTCTCTGTTTTTGGTTTGTTTCTTTCTGACATTTACTTCTGACATGACAATCACCTCCATCAGCCTTGTATCAGTTGTGTGACACAAGCATTAATTGTGTGTATGTGCGGTTTGTTTTTTTCAGTGTTACTCTGGCGGAAGATGGAGCCAGACGGTGCCTGAACCCCGCTGGAAGGAAGGCCATGTTTTTCGTCAACTGCTGGAACAGGTAAGATAGATCAAATCATCAGACTCCTCACCACCATACTAAATCCTTGGCAGAACTATACTGCAGTTATGACAATGTAATAACTTATAGATCAACATTTATCACAATCTAATGACATATAAATCTAATTGTAAAAAAAAGAAGCTAAGTTACTGTAATTATAAACTTTACTGTAATTATAGTTTTATCACACCATTAAGTAGCAGACATGAGGCTAATGCATGTAAAAGCAAAAGACCTTAGCACATACTTTAGAAACATCCTATAGCACTTGTCTTAATATAATCCATGTAACATTAGTCCTTTCTGAGAATAACACTCTTCTCCCTCCTTCCAAATAGAATAAACAAGGACGACAAGCAAAAGAAGAGGTGTCTTAAGAGAAAAGCAGAGTGAACGTAACGGAGGAGGGGAGAAGGGGCATGGAAAACCCAACGGCTGGATTTTCACAGAAGTCATGTGACCAAACACACACAAGAAGAATGTTGAGGGCTGACACTGCACTTTAGAGAAAGCGAGAGAGCGGGAGAGAGAGGGGGATTTTCGATTTCCTTTCGTGATTTTGTGGTACAGCACTGTATACAAGTATACAACACTAATTGTGAGAGATTTAAAGATATCATAAGTTAAAACTCTTTATTTATTTTTCTATTTGTTATTTAAATATGTGTATATTAATAAACAGATAAATATGATTTTGATACAACTGAAATAAAACAGTTTTTGATACAACTTAAAGATTCAAAGTTCTCTTAATCATAACATTCCATTTGTTATGAATGCTTATACCAAGTCCTATAATGCAATATGGGGTAACAATCATTATTACTGTCACAATTAATGCATAGGGCCCAATACTCATGGTCTATAGAGAGAGCCATGGGAACAGCTCTTTTAACATATTGGTTACAGAGTATGATACACTCTGGAGAGTGAGAGAGGGTCCCATGTATGGCAACACTTCAATAAGACCCGTGATCATGACTTAAACACAGCTGGTCTCAACAGCTGCAGAGGTTGGCTGAGAAACGAAGGCTGGACTTCCAGGTCAGGAGATAAATGTACTGATGCCATAGCGACCTGGGGTGAACCTCGACACACGTGGTGTTTCTAAACTACTGGAATACATGAACTGAACACTCTAGGGTTAGACATATTACAGTCACTTGTAATAATCCTACATAATCTGGATTTATTGACGCAAAAGAAATGTGAAATAAACGTCAAAATAAATGTTCATGATCATAAAATGTTGATTTCCAGCTATTACAATACTGTCAATGTGCACCATCTACTGGAGGACCTTAGTACCTAAACCCAGATAATCATTGACTTCTGTAATTACAGCGTTACTATACAAACATAAAGCAACTTAATATAAAGGTATAAAATCAACTTAATATAAAGGTATAAGATCGACTGAATGTAAAGGTATAAGATCAACTGAATGTAAAGGTATAAGATCAACTGAATGTAAAGGTATAAGATCAACTGAATGTAAAGGTATAAGATCAACTGAATGTAAAGGTATAAGATCAACTTAATATAAACATATAAGATCAACTGAATGTAAAGGTATAAGATCAATTTAATATAAACGTATAAGATCAACTGAATGTAAAGGTATAAGATCAACTTAATATAAACGTATAAGATCAACTGAATGTAAAGGTATAAGATCAACTGAATGTAAAGGTATAAGATCAACTGAATGTAAAGGTATAAGATCAACTTAATATAAACGTATAAGATCAACTGAATGTAAAGGTATAAGATCAACTGAATGTAAAGGTATAAGATCAACTGAATGTAAAGGTATAAGATCAACTTAATAAACTTAATGTAAAGTGTTACCTAATAGTGAACTACACAGGTATAAGAGGAACTTAATGTCAAGTGTTACAAAGTAGTCAATGATAATACTAGAAAATTATTTAGATGCCAATATTTACCTTCTAAATAAATCAAGATAATGTAGCTTTATCAATAAATCAAGATAATGTAGCTTTATCAATAAATCAAGATAATGTCGCTTTCTAAATAAATCAAGATAACATAGCTTTCTAAATGTGTCATTGAAAACAACAAAAGGCTCTAGGAGGTCTTGAATATAGAAATGTTTCTGAAACACTTACTGCTATACTGATTTGCTGCAGCGGCCTAGTTTCTTCCCTTTTAGAACCACCATGGATGCGTCCTAAATGGCACCCTTCATTATATGGGGCACTTATTTTGACCAGGACTCTCGTCAAAGGTAGTGCCTTACAAAAAGGAATAGGGTGCCATTTGGGACGCATCCATGTTTCTCCAGCGTGATGAGCTCCAAGGCAGCACGTCCTGCGTTTTGACCATTACTTTGCTGTGGAGATAAACTTTGCTGGAGGATATCAGAACTGGCCTTCACACTCGGGGGAAATCAAAGGGCTGGTGGTGGTCAGCGAGAGCCAAGGAGTGTGGGAGAGAATAGATCCTCCATAAACCTTCTTATTCCCAGACCAGAGTCCTGAGGCTGTGAGCGCGCACAGCACACACACACACACACACACACACACACACACACACACACACACACACACACACACACACACACACACACACACACACACACACACACACACACACACACACACACACACACACACACACACACACACACACACACACACACACACACACACACACACACACACACACACTATAATAAAACCTGCCGCATGAGATCATAAACCAAAAACAAAGCCTAGAAACATAGCAGATGAAGGGGTGCTTAGTCATATCTGCCTTTGGCATACCCTGCAGTATATACAGTATCTCCTGGAATTAAATCATCTGTTAAGACAGATATGGACAATATCTCAGTAAGGTTGTTGGGAGAAGACGAAGCTAATGTTACATTGCTGTATCCCAAATGGCACCCTATTTCCTATTTAGTGAGTTAATTTTGACCAGGGCCCATTGGGCTCTGGTCAAAGGTAAGCACTATGTAGGGAATAGGATGCCATTTGGGATCTGACCTTTATGAACTGCTATCAGCATACTATTTGGAACACAAGATGGAAATGGATGTTTACTAAAATGATCATTGATAGATCATTGATCATCTCCACCTGAGGTTCAGTAGATATGGTTAGGTAAGTGGAAAACACTCTCCTTGATGTTAGAAAGACATCAAATCTAGTTGCATGCTGTTTCATTTGTTGCCTGATGTTCCTCACTCGAGCTGTCAGAACAGCAGAAGCTCCGAGTAAGAGAACCTTTCCTTAAGAAACTAGATCAACAAATACATCATCAATTTATCATATGCATGTTGTCAACAAAGCAGTAGGATTTTCAATGGGTGGCGTTTCATGGTTCAGAAAAATTGCTACTAATAATTTGTCTGCACTTTTGCAGAAGCCTCCAACTGACGAGTGTGTTTCATTTTTTAACATTCTGCGGCAAAGGCACAAATCCTGAGAGAAATATTTCATTTCCATGATATATGTTGTTCCCGCCTGCTTTAAAGCTTATATATAGCTTTTAAAAAAGGACTGGGCTGTCTCCCACAGTGTAATACTCTCTCGTACAGGAGAACAGCGGCGGCTGTTAGAATAAAAGATGAGTGAGAGCTGCCACTGCCCGGCTTCTGTTGGAATCCAACAAACCCATACTGTTCGTCAGATGTAAAAAAATATATATATATTTTTAAAAAGTAATAATAAAAAAATTAAAATAAATGGCAACCTAATATTTTATTTATACATGTGGAGCATGCCCAATCGCTTGTTGATGTAGCTGTCAGACAAAGGGAAGAGGGTAAATTGCTCCTAACACGTTATCCCCATGCAATATTCATACGGCTACTGCTATAACATGGCTTTCATGCGCTCTCTTTGTTGCTCTACAGGCCGTGAAGAGAGTGGGCATCAATTATATGAAAATAGTCAAGAGAGAACGCTGTGAAGAACGGAACGACACACTAACAAATAAACAACTGTGCCAAACGACTCTAGAGAAGCGCTGCTTTGACTATGTTGGCTAGGGGTTCTCTTCAAAGAGTGCGTATGTGTGTCTGTCTGTCTGTGTCTGTCTGTCTGTGTGTGCGTGTGCGTCCGTGTCTGTGTCTGTGTGTGTGTGTGTTTTATGCATCTCCGTGTTTTATGTGTCGCTATGGGTATATGACTGAGGCTTTGGGGTTAGGAAGAAAGCCTCTCATGTCCCGTCTTGTCAATCACCCAGTCTCAACCCATAAATAAAGAATGACACACGCACCCAGCTACTCTCTCTTATTGTCTAGTGGGCCTGCCTGCCTGCCCAAGGCCCACCGCTCCTCAGATGCAGAGATGCAGACCACATGTCATTTTCAGTGCAGAGAGACAGGTTACTATACAGACAGGGAGAGAGAACACATCACAGAGTAACTTGCATCAACAGAACAGGAGACTCACCAGGAGCTAATGTAGAAGGCAGCACCCATCACAGGGAAACGCCATCTTAAATAAATCAAGCTGTTGCCCCATCAATCCCAACACTGAACTCTATGTGAAATGTAGATGAATCGAGGTGAATGGCGTGAACATGGCATGATATGAAATGTCCCCTGATACTTCGCCTTTGTTAGGCTTGAATAGGAGATTTTAGGAAAATACGTCAAAAACATGACTTTACTCCAGCTGGTTTGGACAGAAATGTATTTCAATGATCGTTTTATTCATCGTGGCTATGGATCGTGGCAATGGATCTTTGATTCAGATATTACACAAATGGGATTTCCTTCCACCTGATGTAGCTAACATTGACATCCAGAGTGAATGGTAGCGTTGTCATTTGCAGGAGAGAGTGGGAGACAAGCACAAGGAAAACAGAAATACAAAGCCTGTCTATGGGATTGTTTCTGGACACTGGTTCAGGTCTTTGACTACTGAACATATATGTCTGTCAAGTGTTGAGATGCAGTGTCAGGAGCTTATAGACACACAAACATGGACACACACACACTGACACACACATGCACACACACTTTCTCTCTCACAGAGGATAAGGCTGGTTGCAAATCTGCATATGCTGCTCACTGACAAGATTACAGGAGGCTGAGAATGGAGTGTGATGTGATCTCACCACACGACACTGTAGTATATTCACACTTTGCTTGTATGCTAATCCTCTTCATATGGCCATAGAGCTGGGATTGCTCTGTGCCATTCAATTATCACAAAGTCACTGGAACTTTCGGCTGAGAGACACATCGCAAGGAATGAGTCAAACGTCATATTGAAATGTATTCAGCCCCATAGTCCCAATGGTAGTTGCAGTAGGTACATCCACATTTCCATGTGGCGCAGTAGTTAGAATCAATCAGGAAGTTTAATTCCCACGTCGCAACAAGGGAACAAGCAATCAGTGGGTCGAACCTAAACCAATACATTAAACCGAACACAGACGTTGCTTAGTTGTTTTGCTTGTTTCTTGGAAATAAAGTTGATGGTTGTAGTTACAAATCTAAACCTACAGGGGGCAGCATATACACTCTGCTCTACTAGTCCTCCTTATCAGCATTCTGGAACAATCTCCTGTACCCACTGACTCCTGTTGTGCCCACTGTTTAGGAGGATACAGGGCTTACAGCAGTATTGAATTCATTAACCTTTTCTCCACTCTGGTCCAAAATGGGAGCAGGACCGCAATTGTTGGAAATAACCCCCTCGGCACTTTAAACAGTTTATTGAAAGGGTCACGGATGGAAGAAGAGGCGCTGAAGAGGGTGCTCGCCCCTATTTGTTACTTATCCGAAAAGTGTCATCTTGCATCAGGTGGTTAGTTATTTAGCAACTCACCGTCCGATAATAGGCGTGACTACGTTGCCCATTTACCGTCCCCTTTACCCGCGCTTGACGTGCTACTTTTGGACAAGAGACAAATTTGAACGAAAACTTGGTAATTGTGTCACTGGAGACCGTCTGATGGGGCGCTGGAGTTGAAAGGGTGTGTTCAGCTAGCGTCTGTGTCAGGTTAGTCAGTGTAGCGTGGCATCATAAGGAGTAAGAGGCTCGGAGTCTTTTGTGTCTCCTAGAAGCAAACTTCTTCAACACTTGGTTCATCTCAATCGGTTTGGGCGATTGCTGTTGGCCGGATCACTTTGAGCATGACTTCTAAACAACAGGATGTTGCTCATTCCTGATGCGGCATGAAGTCGTTGAAGAACATTCTATTTGTATAAGATCATTAGATTGTATGTCATATTCTGTCATCACTGACAGCTTCATACTGTATGTTAAAAATCTCAGAGTATCATATTGAAGGTGGTTCCCCACTCGTAGCCTACTAAGGGAAAGACAGATGGAGCTAGAGATCACTTAATCCAAAAATGGAATATTCATAGAAAATCAAATATTATGTGAATTGTAAATGAAAGGTTTCCAAAAGTTAAAGCAGGGAGGCTTTAACTTTTTTTGGCTACCAATAACGAGCACCGATAACGCTGTGAAAGTTCAGATATTGACGTCTGATTTTGGCAGAACAGCAAGGCAGGAGACTATAATTTATACAATATCTGATCAACATTTTCAAGATAACGCTGAAATCTTCCAGTTCTACATGCCAAATGTGATGTGCAACAGCACAAGGCAGACCACTTAGATTGCCTGAGGGACATCTAAACACTTGTAGAGCTCGGCGCTCTGATGAGCAAGGAAGAGCACAGTGGCACAACTATTACATTGCAGGAGTCAAAAAAGCCAACCATGTTCAGTTTCAACGGTGAACTGTGGTAACAAAGTCAATATGACCCCAGGCATTTCAACCAGTGGTGGTTGGAGCCGTTTAAGATGAGGGAGGATGATAGTTCTTTCATGAACATGGCCTTATTTCTATTACAGCATATTGGATGACTGTCACTCATATTCCATTCATCCAGCTCAATGTAACATCTAGGCGAAAAAACCTTTCCAAGCCAAACCTTCATATCATGACTGCTAACCGCTACACACAGCCTACATCATTGTCAAGTCATAGTCAATATAGATATGAGAACTAACACGTTAGTAAACCCTCTACAATCCTGCAGTGCAGTGTACAGTCAGCAGCAAGCAGTTTTGCAGATACACCGGCAGGCCCTGGTGGCAATAAATGAATAAAACCAAAAGCTTACCTTGACTTGGAATAGTTCCAGTGTTGGATAGCCATAGCCTGCTAGCTAACATAGCATCCCTCTCTGTTTGAGTAGGCTAAACTAGCTAGCTGCATTCGATGCTAGCTAAGAAAGTGAAAGTGAAAATATATATACTACAAAATATAGCTAGCTCTCTCTCTTCTCCTAATTTGGAATAAATTACTTCATTGCAAAACAGTGTGTTTTAATCAATTATTTGGTAGCATGTGAATATATTTAGTATAGTTTTATCTAAAAATGTTTTAAAAGGTTTTACTATTTTTATTTGATTGAAATTCACCGAGGAAGATGGTCCTCCCCTTCCTCCTCTGAGGAGCATCCACTGATTTCAACACCCATCACAGAGTGACAGAGAGAGGGAAAGAGAGGGAGATCAAGAAGAATTACAACCACAGTGGAGAAGGAGACGAACCTCTGGTGAATGAGGGACATAGAGAAGAGAGTAGGAAGAGAGAGATCAAACATGGAGTGCTAAGGGAATGAGAACAGAGTAGAAGAGAGCGATGAACTGAAGTTAGAGGCCAGCTCCAGAGTTAATAGGTAGGAACCTGCGAGAGAGAAAAGCATTTAATGAGCGAGGAGGAGGAGAGGAGTGAGAGATCAGGAAGTAGAAGACTCTAGGAAGCACCAGAATAGAAACGGTCCCTTTTAAAGTGAAACTTTTGATTGGAATTCAGGGACTACTGTAGCTCATGTATGGCAGACAGTCAACCAGATAGCTATATTCTATTATTATACTCAACTGTTAAATCTTAATTTAGAGAGTTTACACATTTATTTCACAAAAGAGACTTCAAAAAACAATCAAAGCCAATCTCAAAGGGAAAATATTGATTGGCTACCTGACAGCATTGCAGCCCTGCCCTCTAAATGAATCTCACTGAGTTGCTGGTAAGCAACAGACAGGCTAAATATAGCAACACTTGTTGACTGACAAGTAAACCACACCCATAATTGGTTTGGAGCCCCTCTGTGCCCAATTTACCACCTGCGGCTCCCTGAGCTGCCTATAGCTACTGGTACAGACTGTAGTATCAGGACAAGTACCAGGCATTGTTGGAGAGCTACATGTACCATCTGTCTTCTAAACAACTTATTTGTATTGTACTATAGTACAGTAAGTAACTTCTAGAACAAAAACAAGCCAGAGCTTGGATAGTGGCCTGCTTGATGAAGTTGAATGAATGAACTGAGTGCTATACAATAGCTTGTGGCCAAACTTCAGATATGTGTGTGTAACCGCATTTCACTCCGAGCTCCTATTGACATCAATGCATTATTTGATTTACTGTACAGTATCCTATAATAGGATTCGGTGCTTAGAGCATCTGTGAATATAAGAAGCATTCAGAGCCAGGTGAACAAACAGTGTACTATATCTTCAACACAAACAAAGTTGTTAACAGGAGGCTGGCGAAGCTGAACAAGAGGCCTGACTCCTTTACAACTGCAACAAGGGATGTGTCCCAAATGGCACCATATTCATTTCATAGTGCACTACTTTTGACCAGGGCACAAAGGGCTCTGGTCAAAAATAGGGCACTACATAACAAATAGGGTACCATTTGGGACGTAGGCAAGCATTACCACTGTGCCGTGCAATTACAATATAACAGACTTTTACAAGATGGCTATCAGCAATGAGAATTTGATTGATGCTATGGCCTCTGGACTCGAGTACTGCGGCAGACGAGGGCTGTGAAACACCCATTCTGAAGCCACTAGCTATACCAGTCCCTAATCACCACCAGCAGTGTGATGGTAGTAATGGTGTGTGTGTGTGTGGTTGTGCCCTGTATGTCTCCATCTGTGTGAGGCAGCAGTGAGCAGACATTCAGACATCACACACAAATTGCATGCTGGGGAGAGAGGAGTGTTAGTAGCGCCATGGGCTAGCGGACCTAAAGCACAATTAATATAATAATATATGCCATTTAGCAGACGCTTTTATCCAAAGCGACTTACAGTCATGTGTGCATACATTCTACGTATGGGTGGTCCCGGGAATCGAACCCACTACCCTGGCGTTACAAGCGCCATGCTCTACCAACTGAGCTACAGAAGGACTACAATTAATGTAATGTGATGGAGTGGCTCGGCCCATGTTCTGTTTTCTCTCAATCAGCGATCAGACACTTTATCTGTTCCACGTTTGGTAATCTAATCAACACAATGAATTGCTCTCTGTCTCTGTTTCTCTGCTGTATGGCTCCAGTGAGGGATATTTTTTTAAAGGCCTTGCTGTAAATCTAGAATTAAAGACAGAACACCTCATAGTGATCACAGGTGGTATTTATTTATTTGACATTTTGCAGGATGAAATCTCTTGAGATCTCGTTTTCAAGTGTTAAAAATAATGCGTAACAAGAATAATACTACTGTTTAATAATAATAACAATGAAATAATAATAATACTAAAACAAATACTAAAAAACATACATTAACAGCATAAAAAAAGACTACAACTAATACAAACTACTGCTACAACTACTAATACAACTAATACAAACTACTGCTACAACTACCAATACAACTAATACAAACTACTGCTACAACTACTAATACAACTAATACAAACTACTGCTACAACTACTAATACAACTAATACAAACTACTGCTACAACTACTAATACAACTAATACAAACTACTGCTACAACTACTAATACAACTAATACAAACTACTGCTACAACTACTAATACAACTAATACAAACTACTGCTACAACTACTAATACAACTAATACAAACTACTGCTACAACTACTAATACAACTAATTTGGGAGTTTGGGAGTGACATCCAATTTAGTGTCTTATAATGGCATCCAAGTATGAATCTGCAACAATTGTTATAAATTACATCTAATTTGCAAAGTAAGGTCTTGGTTGTGTTTTGATAGATGATGTCACCATAGTCTAGGATAAGAAGCAGCAGTTGGGTAACTTAGGTCTTTCTAATTGATACAGTAAAACAATTCTTAGATCTGCATAGTAATCCAAGCTTATAGTATTTTTTACATTTTTATTATCAATATGCTTTCCAAAAGTCAGAATTTATCCTCATGGACAGGTATTTCAAACAATCAATCACTTCCAAGACACCTGAAACCCCACCTCTTCAAGGAATACCTAGGATAGGATAAAGTAATCCTTCTCACCCCCCGTAAAATATTTAGATGCACTATTGTAAAGTGGCTGTTCCACTGGATGTCATAAGGTGAATGCACCAATTTGTAAGTCGCTCTGGATAAGAGCGTCTGCTAAATGACTTAAATGTAATGTAAATGTAAGCATTGTTTCATCACTGAATTTGCCAGCTGTGGAGTTTATTCTTTGCCATATACCAAACAGCATCATATAGGACATTGTTTGCTTGAAACCATTTTTTAAATGGTGTCAAAATCATCTTGTAGAGTTGCTTGTAACTGAACATGATTCATAGAGCACTCTATCATCAGCGTGTAAGTGAACATGTGTATTCTTACAAATTAATTTATAAATATAGAGAAAATAGCGGGGGGGGATACTGAGCCCTGAGGTACAGTACATCTCTACTGACTCCAAGATGTTGTAATTTGTGTCCTTCTATGAAAACATGTTGTTTTCTATTGCTAAGATATGCATGGAACCAGTTTTGTGATCTGTTCGTGAAACCAATGTTTTGAAGTTTTCCTTGTAAGGTAGAATGATAAACTAAGTCAAATACTTTTGATAAATCAATAAAGATGGCACCAGTTAGTTTGCCTTGGTCAGGTGAAGAATTTATATGATTAGTAAGTTTCACTCATGCTGCAGTGGTAGAATAGTTGGGTCTAAAGCCAGATTGAAAGGGTGAAATGAAATGAAATGAATCTAGGTACTGATACATTTGTTAATGTTATTGAACAGATTATAGATATTGGTCTATAGTTATTTGGCTCGAAGGAGTTTGCACCTTTATGAAGAGGGGTCACTCGGGCACAGATCCTTACAAAAGGTGTTTCACCAGTCGTTACATATCTGATAGAGGATACATTCTAACATTAGCAGACCACTTTATAAACTTGGGTTCCAGTCTATCTAGGCAAGATCCTTTTTAAATAGAGTATTTATTTCATTGAGGAGAGGCAGTCTATCAGTTGCTTTAATCTTTCTAAAGTTAACTGTCTGATTTGGGGTGTTGGTTTCATGTAATACCTAGCATTGATGGAATTGTGGGTGAAATTATTATCAGAAATGTAACAGATTAGCTAATAGAAGAGAAATGCTGATTAAAAACAGCTATGCTGCCTCCTGAATGACACGGTCATTTAGGATTCTTTACTGAATCGGTTGATTATTTAACCTACTATGTTTAAAAGGTCATTTGCGTATTTCCAGAACTGCTGTGGATTTAAAAATATATATTTGTAAGACTATGCATATAGAACTAGGCTTTTGCACTTCTAGTTGTAGTTTTACTGGTGTTTCTTAATTTTCTGTAGGACTCCAATCAGTTGGATCTTTGGTTCTATGATACTTAGTCTAGGCTTTATCCCTTTCTCTGAACAGATGTATTCAGGCAGAGTTAACCCAGGGCAGGTGGCGGCCCTTAACTTTCAATGTTCTCTGTCTGTGGAATGATGGTATATAGGTAAATACTGTGCACCTCAAATGTCAAAATGTTAACATTTGTACCAAGATGTCTTCACCTTTACAATACATTATCTAAAGCAGTACAATTTACAGTCCATAGGGTTTTAATGTCTCCGAACCATTTTCTTTGAAAACATGGCTGATAAAAAGAGGGATAAAGCTCCTTTGGTCTGGTCTTAACCAAGAATGGGGTATTTCACAGGCAATTAGCTGTGTAGCCACTGGACTGACCTTTCTCAAATCTCACACCGAGTCAAGTAATCGGAGAGACCTTGTTTGGCCCTGTACAAATGAAATGATCTTGTAGCCATGCAACTGTAACATTTCTAGTAAAACGATTCCCGTCGGAAAGTCTATCAAAACGTCAAACAGCATGACTTGAAATGGATCGCTGAAATAAGTGGATATTGTTTTAATATCGGGCCCCCCTGCTTGGGAGGCTGGAGCCCTGCTGCTTTGTTTGTTTGCGATATCGCAATTTTCCAACAACAAAACAGTATGATGTGTCTGCAAAGGAGTCAGTATCTTTTTATATATGTCATCATTGGCGTTAAAAACGATCCTCTTCTTCTTCTCTTCTATCCTCTTGTCTTTATTCATATTTGTTGCCGCAACGAAATCCCAACAGCCTTATGTTTTGTTGTCTAAGCATGCTCATGTGTGAGAGTTTATTTTATTCATAGACTCCCTGAAAGTGTGTGACGCTCCGTTCCATTCCCTGCCTCCCTTTTAAAAATGCCTTGGATCCATTCATGAATATTTTAAATCTTGTTCTCAAGGAGGATTTACACACTGTTTTCAGTTCAGCCCTTTCGCATTGTTCAGGGAAAAAGGGAGGAAGAGAGGAAGAGAGGGAGGAAGGGTAGAGAGGGTAGGAAGAGAGGGGAGGGACAGCATTCAAGGTTTCTTGAGGTTATGTTTCAAATCACAGTTGCGTGCCATTTTAAAGGTGCTGTACATTATACTTGATTTATTTATTTATTTGACGGGTGTAAGGGTTTTCTTCTGGTGAAAGAGAGGCGGACCAAAATGCAGCGTGGTGGTTATTCATGTTTTTAATAAAGACGACTATACATGAACAGACTATACAAAACAAGAAAAGTGAAAACCTAAACAGTCCTATCTGGTGCAAACACAGAGACAGGAACAATCACCCACAAAACCCAACACAAAACAGGCTACCTAAATATGGTTCCCAATCAGAGACAATGACTAACACCTGCCTCTGATTGAGAACCATATCAGGCCAAACATAGAAATAGACAAACCAGACACACAACATAGAATGCCCACCCAGCTCACGTCCTGACCAACACTAAAACAAGGAAAACACATACGAATGATGGACAGAACGTGACAGAACCCCCGCCCCCCCCAAGGTGCGGACTCCGAACGCACAACCTAAACCTATAGGGGAGGGTCTGGGTGGGCATCTGTCCGCGGTGGCGGCTCTGGCGCTGGACGTGGACCCCACTCCATAATTGTCTTAGGCCACCTCCTTAGTGTCCCTTGAGTGGCGACACTCGCCGCTAACCTTGGCCTTGGAAACCTAACAACGGGCCCCACTGGACTGAGGTAGCTCAGGACTGAGGGGAAGCTCGGGACTGAGGGGAAGCTCGGGACAGAGGGGAAGCTCGGGACAGAGGGGAAGCTCAGGAGTGAGAGGAAGCTCAGGAGTGAGAGGAAGCCCAGGAGTGAGAGGAAGCTCAGGCAGGTTGATGGATCTACCAGATCCTGGCTGGCTGGTGGTTCTGGCAGATCCTGGCTGACTAGCGGATCCTGGCTGACTGGCAGATCCTGGCCGACTGGCAGTTCTGGCAGATCCTGGCTGACTGGCACTTCTGGCGGATCCTGGCTGACTGGTGGATCCTGGTGGCGCTGGGCAGACTGGCGGCACTGGCGCCGCTGGGCAGACTGGCGGCACTGGCGGCGCTGGGCAGACGGGTAGCTCAGACAGCGCTGGACAGGCGGGACACACTGTAGGCCTGATGCATGGTGCTGGCACTGGTATGCCGTGCATACTATGCCAAACCAACAGCTTTCTTTCTGCTCTGTCCAATACATCCCCCACACTCTCAGACTCAGCACTCTGCTTCGCCGACTGCTCCAATTCCATCCATGGCTCCTTACGGTAAACAGGGCGAGTTGGCTCAGGTCTGACTCCTGACTCTGCCACACTCTCCCTGTGCCCCCTCCCAATAAATTTTAGGGGGGGCCTCTCGGGCTTCCAGCCGCTCTGCCGTGCTAGCTCCTCATAATGCCGCCTCTCTGCTTTCGCTGCCTCCAGCTCGGCTTTGGGGCGGCAATATTCCCCTGGCTCTGCCCAGGGTCCTTTTCCGTCCAGGATCTCCTCCCAAGTCCATTTATCCAAATAGTGCAGCCTCTCCCACTGCTGCCTCTGTTGCTTCTCCTGCTGCTGCCTTTGCAGCTGCTTCTGTTGCTCCAGCTGTACCTGTCGCTTCTCCTGCTGCTGCTGTTGCTGCTGCCTCTGTTTACCACGCCGCTTGGTCCTTGGTTGGTGGGTGATTCTGTAAGGGTTTTCTTCTGGTGAAAGAGAGGCAGACCAAAATGCAGCGTGGTGGTTATTCATGTTTTTAATAAAGACGACTATACATGAACAGACTATACAAAACAAGAAAAGAGAAAACCTAAACAGTCCTATCTGGTGCAAACACAGAGACAGGAACAATCACCCACAAAACCCAACACAAAACAGGCTACCTAAATATGGTTCCCAATCAGAGACAATGACTAACACCTGCCTCTGATTGAGAACCATATCAGGCCAAACATAGAAATAGACAAACCAGACACACAACATAGAATGCCCACCCAGCTCACGTCCTGACCAACACTAAAACAAGGAAAACACATACGAACGATGGACAGAACGTGACAACGGGATAGTTTAATTTTGATGTTATGGGATTGCCAGGTGTAGGGAATGGGTTGGAGTGAAATGACTAATGCCATGTAATTATTCTAATTAAAAGGAGAGACTTTTAGATTTCTTCAAAACAATCCAACCTTTATTATTAAACTATTATTTAATTACTGCAGTAATGGAGCTTGTCAACGACCCACCCGTAGGGTGTTTCGTTGAGAGCCCATGAGCGGATTTGAGCCACAGCATTTTATAGCAAAGTCCATCCTCCTGAATGTTCATGACAAATAACAGATGCAGGGAAAGGGTCATAAGGTTTTGTATGAAATATACTAAAAAAGACTGTTCTCGATGTGTAGAAACCACGGTCTGGCCCTCAAAACAAAGTTCCTCTCATCATTATCCATACCGGAGCCATCTCCACCCTGATACCTCCTGGCACACAAGCACCAACTCATTCTATGGAATACGGGCTCTGAGAGAGGAGAAGACCATCGTAAATCAGTTGCTAGAGTGACATCTCAGATTCTCCTCACAGATCACAAAGACACAATAGAGTTCTAAGAACCCTACTTTGTTGCATAAAACAACCATTTGTTGTAATAACAGTATTATTAACATAATCTTGAATTTTCTCCACGATACGAACACTAGACTTTTAGGAGGTGTACAAAGAAAATCATAAACTGGCTGGATCGAGCACCCTGAATGCTGATTAGCTGGTACAGTTGAAGTCTGAAGTTTACATACACCTTAGCCAAATACATTTAAACTCACTTTTTCACAATTCCTGACATAGTAAAAATTCTCTGTCTTAGGTCAGTTAGGATCACCACTTTATTTTAAGAATGTGAAATGTCAGAATAATAGTAGAGAGAATGATTTATTTCAGCTTTTATTTATTTCATCACATTCCCAGTGGGTCTGAAGTTTACATACACTCAATTAGTAGTTGGTAGCATTGCCTTTAAATTGTTTAATTTGGGTCAAACGTTTCGGGTAGCTTTCCACAAGCTTCCCACAATAAGCTGGGGGAATTTTGGCCTATTTCTCCTGACAGAGCTGGTGTAACTGAGTCAGGTTTGTAGGCCTCTTTGCTCACACACACTTTTTCAGTTCTGCCCACACATTTTCTACAGGATTGAGGTCAGGGCTTTGTAATGGCCACTCCAATACCTTGACTTAGTTGTCCTTAAGCCATTTTTCCACAACTGTGGAAGTATGCTTGGGGTCATTGTCCGTTTGGAAGACCCATTTGCAACCAAGCTTTAACTTCCTGACTGATGTCTTGAGATGCTTCAATATATCCACATAATTTTCCTGCCTCACGATGCCATCAATTTTGTGAAGTGCACCAGTCCCTCCTGCAGCAAAGCACCCCCACAACATGATGCTGCCACCCCGTGCTTCACGGTTGGGATGGTGTTCTTCGGCTTGCAAGCCTCCCCCTTTGTCCTCAAAACATAACGATGGTCCTCATGGCCAAATAGTTCTATTTTTGTTTCATCAGACCAGAGGACATGTCTCCAAAAAGTACAATCTTTGTCCCCATGTGGGGTTGCAAACCAAAGTCTGGCTTATTTATGACGGTTTTGGAGCAGTGGCTTCTTCCTTGCTGAGCGGCCTTTCAGCTTATGTCGATATAGGACTCGTTTTACTGTGGATATAGATACTTTTGTACCTGTTTCTTCCAGCATCTTCACAAGGTCATTTGCTGTTGTTCTGGGATTGATTTGCACTTTTCGCACCAAAGTACGTTCATCTCTAGGAGACAGAATGCATCTCCTTCCTGAGCAGTATGACGACTGTGTGGTCCCATGGTGTTTATACTTGCGCACTATTGTTTGTACAGATGAACGTGGAACCTTCAGGCGTTTGGAAATTGCTCCCAAGGATGAACCAGACTTGTGGAGGTCGACAATTATTTTTCTGAGGTCTTGGCTGATTTCTTTTGATATTCCCATGATCTCAAGCAAAGAGGCACTGAGTTTGAAGGTAGGCCTTGAAATACATCCACAGGTACACCTCCAATTGACTTAAATGATGTCAATTAGCCTCTCAGAAGCTTCTAAAGCCAAGACATCATTTTCTGGAATTTTACAAGCTGTTTAAAGGCAGTCAACTTAGTGTATGTAAAGTTCTGACCCACTGGAATTGTGATACAGTGAATTACAAGTTAAATAATCTGTCTGTAAACAGTCGTTTGTAAAATTACCTGTGTCATGCACAAAGTAGATGTCCTAACTGACTTGCCAAAACTATAGTTCGTTAACAAGAAATTTGTGGAGTGGTTGAAAAACGAGTTTTCATGACTCCAACCTAAGTGTATGTAAACTTTCGACTTCAACTGTCTTTCAGACCGTATACCACGGGTATGACAAAACATGTAGTTTTACTGCTCTAATTACGTTGATAACCAGTTTGTAATAGTAATAAGGCACCTCAGGGGTTAGTGGTATGTGGCCAATGGGGCTGTGTCCAAGATGCGTCGTGCCTAAGAACAGCCCTTAGCAGTGTATATTGGCCTTGTACGACACCCCCCCGTGCCTTATTGCTTAAATAAATTCCTAGCAGTTTACATTTGGTGCTTGTCAGCTTACCTTCTCTGGGTTTGAATACTGTATCTCAGAGTAACAAGAATCCTAGTTAGGTCTACTTTCAGCAGCCTTTTTCAAATGACTTCTTAGATTGCTTTGAACTCGCTTCTTAGGGTTCTGGTAAATGATGTTCTGAGATGCAGTATCTAATGACTATCTTCTTATATATAATGTAATAAAACAAATCACCCAGAGATCATACATTTTGGACATAAAAGTTCCCGGTTTCTTGGCAGGGAGAATGCCAGATGAGATAGTTTAGTGTGCCTGCAGCTACGTGACTTTTAAATGATTAAAGTCAAACTGAAATCACAGCAAAAGGTGGTCAAAGTACTACTATACAATGGCGATTCACTTGAGATGCCTGTCAGATAGGAGCTTAGATCTTCTCTATAGTTTATTAATTTAAAGTTAAAGATGAGGATGTTTCATATCTCTCAGCCTGTTGAGGTCAGTTCCCACTGTAGTATATTTGTTGGACTTTTTTGTGCTTGCAGATAGTCTTGAAATACTCTTTGAGAGGAATCCTTGTCTTGATATTTTCCCTTTGGCAAATCTGGCAATAACGCTATCCTCTTGATTCCTGCTTACAATGCAAAAACTCAAACAGGAAGTACCAGTGAAGCGCTCAATACAGAAGTGGTCCGATGAAGCGGATGCTAAGCTACAGGACCGTTTCGCTAGCACAGACTGAAATATGTTCCGGGATTCATCCAATAACATTGGGAGTTTACCTCATCAGTCATCGACCTCATTGATAAGTGCATCGATATCGTCGTCCCCACAGGGAGATACGTACACAACCAGAAGCCATAGATTACAGGCAACATCAGTACTGAGCTAAAGGCTAAAGCTGCCACGTTCAAGGAGCGGGGCACTAATCCAGACGCTTATGACATGACTGGCCTGTTCAGGTCAGGTTACCATGGACCACACTCCTACAGATGATATCTCTCACACCCACCAGAGGGGGAGAGATCTAGAGGTATGGAGGGGGGGGTTATGACACCTCCCACCCATTGTAAATCTTAAGGCAGCAGACAAAACCTTTGTCTTCTCAGTATGGGAGAATGGAATGTATGATGGGCCTATGGAGAACCTACCTCAGAACAATAACATGCAATAAATTAACTTTTGAAAAATATGTTTCGTCAGGCAAAATGGTATTAATGGCGATAGACGATAGATGGAATATGAAAATGAATGTCATTTTTGACACGTTATTAAAAGTAAAATGACGACGTTATAATGAAAACATTGAGTTTTCACAATATGTACCTGCTGTTTGCATACTGTACGTTGTGTGGAAAGTGTCCAGATCAAAGATAATGTTTTTGTAAAGATGAAATGTGAAATTAGTTGTCTAAATTGGATCTGAGTAAAATCCTTGCCTCGTAACTAGTTATGCCCAGAGAACTTGTCCTAAAGGCGGAAACACCCCTTTCTGACCCGAGGGTGTAAAACATGTGAGTTAAGAATTAACATCATGACTTGGGACCACGAGCTGCAGCCAAGGTTTGATTAGTTGTAACCCCAAAATGCAAAACAAGAAGACAAATAACCTTTTAACAATCTATGCTATGGATGAGTAGCTGTGTCTAAGAGAGTGAATTCAAGCAGGACCACCCGGTTATTCTCTCCAAGGTATCGTGTGTTTACACTGCTTTCATTCCCACGCTGGAACCACCTATATGGCTGATTAGCTGTCTTCAGAAGACCCCCCTTTCAGAACAAGGGCGAGGAAACAGACCACTAAGAGAAAGGACACTGACATTGTGAGGACAAGCAGAGAGTTACACCCGGTAACCCAAGACGCGCTGTTATCAGAGAAGGCGAACCCGGTCCACGAAGAGACACCCCACCAGAGACCTTCGACACGCATTTACATCATTATATTCTGACCCACAAGAGCGTCAGGTCGGGGCAAGGTTAGGGTTAAACTAAGCATAGTTTAGAAATGTACCCAAGTGTGCTTTTCTCTCGTGCACTCTCTCTCTTTCTCTTTTGAAATCCCCATTTTGTGTAACACATGTCATATTGTGTTGGCCCACGAGGGACCTGTTTCATTGTACTAAGTTATAATTAATAGCCTAGACTGTGTGTTTGTGTATGTGTATCTTATATTATCATTTTAGCTTGTTAATAAATAAATAATCAACTCAATTGGTGTGGTATGGACTTACTTTGTGAGACTCGGGCTTGTGCAGATTCCCGGATTATGCGACGTTCAGAATGAGACTGTAGAGAAGAGTAATTAATTAGCAACAGTTGTAAAATCGATATTCTGATATTCTTTGAGTTCATTTGGGAAATAGAAACTCAATAAAGCCAAAACTTTCCCATGGTGCCCCAGGTTAATGAGTTAATAATTACCTGATTTATTTAATCACTTACTTATAAACAGTTAATCATTCGATGAACAGCAGTCATCACATGAATCAATACAACATCCCGCTATGACTTCGGAAGAGCCATCAAACACACAAAGCATCAATACAGTTTAAATGTCATTGTTGTTCACATCACTAAGGAATTAACATGGTCCACTCACACCAACACAGTCATGAAAAAGGCACGACAACGACATTAAGTTTTGGTAAAATACGGTCTGCTGTTCAGAGCTAACAAATCACACGGTAAAAGACCATCTTCGAAGCATGGTCTGTTACCCTAGGCTGTGTATATACAGTACCAGTTGAAAGATTGGACACACGTACTCATTCAAGGGTTATTACATGATTCCATGTGTGTTATTTCATAGTTTTGATGTCTTCACTATTATTCTACAATGTAGAAAATAGTAAAGATAAAGAAAAACCCTGGAATGAGCAGGTGTGTCCAAACTTTTGACTGGTACTGGATATATATGTATATATGTATATATGTGTATATATATATATATATATATATATATATATATATATATATATATATATATATATATATATATATATATATATATATACATGTGTATATAATAATCAATAAAATAATTTCAAAGACACTGATACACCTTACACACAGAGACAAATATACACACACAAAGCACACACGTGTGCACACATGCCTGCTAACACCCCTGGCCCAGTGTATGCAGTAAGATGTAATGATTCAGTCCACTGACCTGTTTTCCACTCTCTGTAGCCTTGGGTGTCACAGCACCAAATGGTCTGAAGCTGTGGAGGCAGGTGTAATGTCCGGAATGGAACGGTATCAAACATACACACCAGTTGCTGACGGGTGTATACTGTAAAATCGACCACACAGCCATGCAATCTCCATAAACAAACATTGGCAGTAGAATGGCTTTACTGAAGAGCTCAGTGAATTTCAATGTGGCACCGTCATAAGATGCCACCTTTCCAACAAGTCAGTTTATCAAATGACTGCAAGAGCTGCCCCAGGTCAACTGTAAGTGCTGTTAATGTGAAGTGGTAACGTCTAGCAGCTACAACGGCTCAGCTATGAAGTGGTAGGCCACACAAGCTCATAGAGCGGGACCGCCAAGTGCTGAAGCGCCTAAAAAACCTCCGGTTGTAACATTTACTACCGAACTGCCTCTGGAAGCAACATCAGCACTAGAACTGTTCCTCGGGATTTTCAGGAAATGAAATGTGTTTCCATGGCCGAGCGGCCGCCGCCAAAGCCTAAGATCACCATGCGCAATGCCAAGTGTCGGCTGGAGTGGTGTAAAGCTCGCCACCATTGGACTCAGCAGTGGAAATGTGTTCTCTGGAGTGATGAATCACGATTCACCATCTGGCAGTCCGGCGGACGAATCTGTGAATGGTGGATGCCAGAAGAACGCTACGTGCCCCAATGCATAGTGCCAACTGTAAAGTTTGATGGAGGAGGAATAATGGTCTGGGGCTGCTTTTCATTGTTCGGGCTAAGCCTCTTAGTTCCAGTGAAGGGAAATCTTAATCTTATCAGCATACAATGACAGGATTGTGTGCTTCCAACTTTGTGGAAACAGTTTGGGGAAGGCCCTTGCCTGTTTCAGCATGACAATGCCCCTGTGCACAAAGCGAAGTCCATACAGTAATGGTTTGTCGAGATCGGTGTGGAAGAACTTGACTGGCCTGCACAGAGTTCTCTCGGCAATGTTCCAACATCTAGTGAAAAGCCTTCCCAGGAGAATGGAGGTTGTCATAGCAGCAAATGGGGGACCAACTCTATATTAATGCCCATGGTTTTGGAATGAGATGTTCGACGAGCAGGTGTAAACTATCAAAATAAAGAGTCTCACACTCCATATATAAACTCCCAGTCATTTATTGGGTATTTACTAACGTTTCGGCATCACTGTGCCTTCTTCAGGATAATGTCATGAAGACTTGAACCAGGTTATATAGTCCAACAGTACAATTAGTGCAACCAATGACAATAGTGAGGGTTGTGTCGTAATGATTAAGTTCATTAGAATGAATGACTGAAACTGTTAAAACAGTAGTTTATAGCATATTAAACATATAAGGCTATTGTTATCATATAGAAACATAATTGAATATTGTACATAATATTAGCATCAACATACATTATTGTTTAATTCAATTTCACATATTTAATTGTTTCGTATTTCATTTCATACTTGTCACATGTAATATTTTGGTTGAACCTTAATGCATAATAAGCATCATCAACAGGGGGAACATATTAGGTGTACGCTGATAAGCTGTAGATATAATATATCAATTTATAAGACTTGTTCATAAAATAAAGAATTGTTCATAAGGGACTGAGATCAAAGTTATTATTCAAACCACTAGGGGTCAATGTTTTTAGAAAGGATATCCAGTAAGCCTCCCTTTGTATGTCCACATACTTTTGGTCATGTAGTGTGTAAAGCCATATTACAATGAGCCTGTGCTCCGATTGCTCCTCCTACCAGCCTCCTCTGGTGTGGAGCTAACATGGTCAGGTGTTTGCTGCAGCATGCTATTATTAAGAGAAGGCCAGGACTGCCTTGCAGCCTAGCAACACACACACACACACACACACACATACACACACACAGAGAGAGAGAGAGAGAAACACACACACAGAGAGAGAGAGAGAAACACACACACACACTCCATGTGCAAACAGTTGAGCGTGGGACTAAATGTAGTTTGATTAATCTATGTGGTGGATTCGTTTAGTCATCTTGGATGCAGATGAATATGCAACTTTTCAATGTGCCAAGGGAAATATCAGACAATATGAATCAATTGAATTCTGCCTTTTATGCAGATAACAGGCATTGCTATTTTCTTGATTTCTATATTGCAAAATGCAGAATTGAACTGAATCTCAGATATGCCGCATCCTTCTATGCCGTATAGACTTGTTTCTATTCCATGTCTCAATCTTTTTCCCTAATTACCGTAGTCTGTCTGAGAAATACTCCAGCTTCTCCTCTTCCTCATCTGCATTCTGGCGGTGTCAAGTAGAATCAATGGATCTCACATTATAATTCCTTAAACGTAATTACTCAGATTTACATCTGCCGTTCTAAATTCGAGTCACACTTTGCGGTCAAGTTTATTGATTTGCACCAAAACAAGTAATCTGCTATGTGACCACAGTAATTACCAAAGACAATTAGCACTCACTTACTGTGAACAGTTTCAAAAAGTGTGTTGAAAGTGTTCATCGACATTGTGATCTTTGCATGGGGTACTATTCCTTGAGCTATTCGTTGTCAATAAGTTAGAATGCAGTACCCTCACAGTTCACACTAAAGTGAGAAATCAAATCAAAATCAAATCAAATTGCATTTGTCACATTCTTCGTGAACAACAGGTTTGGACTAACAGTGAAATGCTTTCTTACAGGCTCTTCCCAACATTGCAGAGAAAAATAGAAAAACAATAGAAAAATAATAACACGAGAAATAAATACACAAGTAACGATAAGTTGGCTGTGTACACGGGGTACCAGAACTGAGTCAATGTGCAGGGGTATACGGTAATTGAGGTAGACAAGCCTCCCCCTTTGTCCTCCAAACATAACAATGGTCATTATGGCCAAACAGTTCTATTTTTGTTTCATCAGACCAGAGGACATTTCTACAAAAAGTACAATCTTTGTCCCCATGTGCAGTTGCAAACTGTAGTCTGACTTTTTTATGGCGGTTTGGAGCAGTGGCTTATTCCTTGCTGAGCGGCCTTTCAGCTTATGTCGATATAGGACTCGTTTTACTGTGGATATAGATACTTTTCTACTGGATTCCTCCAGCATCTTCACAAGGTCCTTTGCTGTTGTTCTGGGATTGATTTGCACTTTTCGCACCAAAGCACGTAAATCTAGGAGACAGAACACGTCACCTTCCTGAGCGGTATGACGGCTGCGTGGTCCCATGGTGTTTATACTTGCGTACTATTGTTTGTACAGATGAATGTGATACCTTCAGGCATTTGGAAATTGCTCCCAAGGATGAACCAGACTTGTGGAGGTCGACAATTATTTTTCTGAGGTCTTGGCTGATTTCTTTTGACATTCCCATGATATTCTCAAGCAAAAAGGCACTGAGTTTGAAGGTAGGCCTTGAAATACATCCACAGGTACACCTCCAATTGACTCAAATTATGTCAATTAGCCTCTCAGAAGCTTCTAAAGCCAAGACATCATTTTCTGGAATTTTCCAAGCTGTTTAAAGGCACAGTCAACTTAGTGTATGTAAAGTTCTGACCCACTGGAATTGTGATACAGTGAATTACAAGTGAAATAATCTGTCTGTAAACAATTGTTGGAAAAATGACTTGTGTCATGCACAAAGTAGATGTCCTAACCGACTTGCCAAAACTATAGTTAGTTAACAAGAGATGTGGTTGAAAAACGAATGTATGTAAACTTACGACTTCAACTGTATTTAAGGTCCTACAGTTGACAGTGCATGTCAGAGCAAAAACCAAGACATGAGGTCGAAGGAATTTGTCTGCAGAGCTCTGAGACAGGATTGTGTCGAGGCACAGATCTGGGGAAGAGTACCAAAACATTTCTGCAGCATTAAAGGTCCCAAGAACACAGTGGCCTCCATCATTCTTAAATGGAAGACGTTTGGAACCAAGACTCTTCCTAGAGCGGGCGGCCCGGCCAAACTGAGCAATCGAGGGAGAAGTGTCTTGGTCAGTGAGGTGACCAAGAACCTGATGGTCACTCTGACAGAGCTCCAGAGTTACTCTATGGAGATGGTTTAAAAACTATACTATACATTTTGTTCATAAACCATGTGCCATGTGACCTGTCATGCCCTGATCTGTTTCACCTGAACTTGTGCTTGTCTCCACCTACCTCCAGGTGGTCACCCTTCTTCCCAATTATCCCTTATGTATTTATACCTGTGTTCTCTGTCTGTTGGTTGCCAATTTTTCTTGTTCGTTCAAGCTAACCAGCGTTTTTCCCGATGGCTCCTATCGTTTCCCAGCCTCTCTTTCCTCTTCCACCTGGTTTTTGACCTTTGCATGTCCTGACCCTGTCGCATGCCTGCGATCCTGTACCTTTGCTCCACCTCTGGATTACTGAACTCTGCCTGTCTCTGACCCTGAGTCTGCCTGCCGTCCTGTACCTTTGTCCTACCCTGGATCTTCGACCCTTGCCTGCCTTGACCTGTCTTTGTCTGCCCCTGTTGCTACAATAAACATTGTTACTTCGACGGTCTGCATCTGGGTCTTACCTTGATTCCTGATAGTGCGAACTAGCCATGACTGACTCAGCAGACTTAGACAAGCTCCGCTACGCCGTCTCCTCCCAAGGAGCCACCGTTGGTAGGCACGAGGAGTTGCTTCGCGGTATGATGGAGGGGTTACAGGTCACGGCCGAACGTCACGACCAAGCAATGGACATTTTGCAGGAGCAAGTCCGTGGGTTTCCTACTTGGCAGCCAACCACGACGGTAACCTCCCAGCCCCTCTGTAACCTAGCTGGTAGCAGCGACGTCACTCCGGTTTCCTGTGAACCCCGCTTACCTCTCCAGAACCTGCCAGGCCTTTCTCTCACCAATGCTCCCTCTTTTTCGAGCTGCAGCCTTCTTTGTTCCCCTCGAACCGCTCGTAAATAGCGTATATTATTATGCTGATGTCCAGGAAGGCACTCGCCTGGGCCACGGCGGTGTGGGAGCAACAAACCGCAATCTGCCTCAGTCTAGAGGTATTCGTGGCGGAGGTGAGAAAGGTGTTCAAGGCTCTGGGGTCCGGGAAAGAGGCTGTCCGGAAGTTACTCCAGCTTTGGCAGGAAACCCTCAGTGTATCAGAGATGCGGTGGAGTTCCGCACCCTAGCAGCGGAGGGTACCTGGAACCCGGAAGCGCTGTTCGACACATTCCTGCATGGATTATCGGAAGAGGCAAAGGATGAGCTGGGAGCCCGAGAACTACCGACGGATCTCGACTCACTCCTCGCTTTAACTATCCAGATCAATGGTCGGCTACGGGAACGTAGGAGGGAGAAGAGGTTTGATTGCGGTCCCAAACACTCCTCTTGGCTCCAGCAA
This sequence comes from Oncorhynchus keta, assembly GCF_023373465.1. Classification (NCBI taxonomy): domain Eukaryota; kingdom Metazoa; phylum Chordata; class Actinopteri; order Salmoniformes; family Salmonidae; genus Oncorhynchus; species Oncorhynchus keta. The sequence goes on along the minus strand of NC_068452.1, from coordinate 2,157,024 downwards.
CACAATCCCTCAATTGACTGGGCTGCTGGTGTCATCGTGGGCTGGAGCCCGTCCTGCCACACTCATTGCCTGAAGTCAGCTCTGCCTACCCCAGGACGTCTTTCTGGGGGCTTGGAATTGCCCCGGACCTCTCCACAAGCTACGCAGAGCACCAGGACCTCCGGAAGGGGTTCAGTAAGGCCCGGGCCACTTCGCTTCTACAGCACCGACCAAGATCTAAGAAGGTCAAGTCTGAGGCACTGGCACGTCGCTACAGGGTTGCGGCTACACCACCGGAAGCAGAGACCTGTCCCCCCCGCTCCAAGATTAGTAGACCCTCTGCAGTTCGTCCTCTGTTGCTCTGTACCCTCTGTATTTTTCCAACCTTTTCTGTGTCTAGAGTCAAAACCATGTCTGACTGCCCCTTGTCTTCTGTTTCTAGGCCCATCCCTCCCCGTGTCATCGATGGCCAGCCAGCATACACTGCGAGACAGCTTCTGAGGGTTCAACCACGGGGCAGGGGTTTCCAGTACCTGGTTGACTGGGAGGGTTATGGCTCGGAGGAGAGGTGCTGGGTTCCCGCTAATGACATCTTGGACCCTGCCCTCATCGCCGACTTTCACCACCGGCACCCCAGTCAGCCAGGTGGAACGCCAGGTGGCGTCCCTAAAAGGGAGGAGGGGGGTGTACTGTCACGCCCTGATCTGTTTCACCTGTCCTTGTGCTTGTCTCCGACCCACTCCAGGTGTCGCCCTTCTTTCCAATTATCCCCTGTGTATTTATACCTGTGTTCTCTGTCTGTTTGTTGCCAGTTCGTCTTGTTCGTTCAAGTTAACCAGCATTTTCCTGTCAGTTCCTATTGTTTCCCAGCCTCTCTTTCCCCGTCCTCCTGGTTTTTGACCTTTGCATGTCCTGACCCTGTACCCACCCGCCTGACCTCTGTGCCGGACCCTGAGCCTGCCAGCCATCCTGTAACTTTGCTCCTCCTCTGGATTACTGAACTCTGCCTGTCTCTGACCCTGAATCTGCCTGCTGTCCTGTACCTTTGCCTTACCCTGGATCTTCGACCCTTGCCTGCTTTGACCTGTCTTTGCCTGCCCCTGTTGCTACAATAAACTGTCACACCCTAATCTGTTTCACCTGTTCCTGTGATTGTCTCCAGCCCCTCCAGGTGTTGCTTATTTTCCCTGGTGTATTTATCCCTGTGTTTCCTGTCTCTCTGTGCCAGTTTGTCTTGTATGTTTAATCAAGTCAAGCAGCGTGTTTTTCCCGTACTCCTTTTCTATTCTCTTTTTATAGTCTTGCGGTTCTGACCCCTGCCTGACTCTGGACTCTGGGTTTTGACATTTATTCTTGTCCACGACCATTCTCTTGCCTACTCCTTTGGATTAATAAACATTGTAAGACTCCAACCATCTGCCTCCTGTGTTTGCATCTGGGTCTTGCCTTGTGCCTTCATAAAAACATTGTTACTTTGACAGTCTGCATCAGGGTCTTACCTTGATTCCTGATAGGAATCGGTACATCGAAAATGTCATCCCAACTACTTTGCAACCTCTAAGGCGCAGCTGTCAATTTTTTGGTCCTTAAACGAAACTAGTATACTTTTTTATTTACCACAATTATCTTTAGCCAATTTTCTTTAATGCAGGGCCGACAGACAAGTTCCATACAAAATGCCTCCTCCACTTTTGTGGTAATTCTAGAATCAGTTCGTTTTTGGATAGAGCAGACATTTCCATATATTTTTGTTCACAACATGTGTGACATGACTCCACCAGTCCTATTTATTACACATTTTTTCATTAAATTTAACCTTTATCTAACTAGGCAAGTCAGTTAAGAACAAATTATTATTTACAATGACGGCCTACCCCGGCCAAACCAGGACAACGCTGTGGTGCACAATTGGCCCAGCCAACATTTAAAAAAATGAATAATCAGTGTAAATTATATCATAATTTTGGTATATGATATAATTTACACTGATTATTCGGTTTAAATTTTTGTTTCCAAAAATATATATATTTTTAATCAGTTAGTATATTTAGTTGAACCATAATATGTGTTCTAATGTGTGTGTGTGCGTGTGTGTGTGTGTGTGTGTGTGTGTGTGTGTGTGTGTGTGTGTGTGTGTGTGTGTGTGTGTGTGTGTGTGTGTGTGTGTGTGTGTGTGTGTGTGTGTGTGGTGTCAGAAGGCGGGTGGCAGCTCAGTGTCATAAAGAATAATAATCAAAAGATGGCAAGGTCTTACTGGGTTTATAATTCCGACTATGAGTGTGAAGCTGACAGCGGCTCTATTCCCCTGTATGTGGTTAGGTCCCTCCCCACAGAGACAACCCTTCCTCCAACGTGAAGCCAAACAAAAGAGTTGAGGGAGAAAGCAGTGGCACTGTCACATTTCTCTGCGCAAACAAACTTTTATGAAATATGATGAAATACGACAAATGACAGCTTTTGTGACAATGTCGTCATGTATTTTCTAAGATTGGATCAGTATTTTCTGTGGTCTTGATTTGGCCTTGGAAGCCGTGGGTGTTGTGTTTTTTTCTTTTGGCAAATAAGAAATCAATTCTCAATTCTCTGCTTCATTTGTCGCTGCCGGGTGAGTTGCCTCCCGTGGAGCCTTGAAATCCTGTTTAATAATCAAGCATGAAAAACATGTTCAAACCATGGATAATAGACTATTATGAGACATGATTACAAAAAAGGAGATAAGCTCACGCTGTAATTGAAATATCATTCACATCACACATACAGAAAACATTAGGAACACCCCCTTTTGCCCACAGAACTGCTGGTCCACGTTGACAATGCTTCCCACAGTTGTTCCAAATTGTCTGGATGTCCTTTGGGTGGTGGACCATTCTTGATACACACAGAGAACTGTTTAGTGTGAAAAAACCAGCAGTGTTGCAGTTCTTGACACAGTCAAACTGATGCTGCTGGCACCTACCGGCATACCCCGTTCAAAGGCACTCAAATCTTTTGTCTTTCCCATTCACCCTCTGAATGGCACACATCTGAAGGTTTAAAAATCCTTCTCTAACTTGTCTCCTCCCCTTCATCTACACTGATTGAAGTGGATTTAACAGGTGACATCAATAAGCGATCATAGCTTTCGCCTGGATTCACCTGGTCAGTCTATGTCATGGAAAGAGCAGGTGTTCCTGTTATTTTGTACACTCAGTGTACATCAGAACAGCTCTGTGTAGATCTGGAGTTGCACACTGGGCAAACACTGGTTGAATCAATGTTGTTTCCACCCCATTTCAACCTTATTCTATTTAAAAACGATTCATTATAGAGCCTTATAATCCATGCTGTATAGTGTAACGAGATGTATTTTCTTCGGTTCATTTCAAATGAACATGGATTTGAAGACAATTAACTACTACAGTATGAGCTCTGAGGGACACATCTACATTTCTAGCATACAACTATCTATCTGTCTACAGAAGTCCCTCTCTCCATCTCTCTCTCTCGCCCCCCTCTCCCTCTTTCTCAATAGTCACAGCAAATTCTCTTTTCACAAAATGTTTCTTCAAAATGGCAACTATATCCAACCTTGATTTATTGTTTAATCCAAGGCCAAGTTTTTAGTGAACCTTCCAGTGAGCCTTATCTCCAGGAGACCTGAGAGAGGGAGAGAGAGAAAGATAGAAAGTGAAAACGAGAGAGATAGACAAACAGACAGAATGAGAGAGAGAGCCAGAGAGAGAGCCACACAGAGATAGAGAGAGAGAGATAAAAAAGAGAGGGAGAGATACAGATCCCTCTGATAATCCCTGAACTCTCTCCCTCTCTCAGGGAGACTGCCTTTGAAGAGATAGATCACCCAAGTGTGAGGCTTGGGTAAGTGAAGTCACCGGGGGAAAGACAGTGAAGCCTGAAAATGATCTCTCCCCTTCTAGATCAATCATCCCCACACAAGCAGGATGGTAAGGTCCTGTCAATACGGCCCATCAATATCACTCAGCTCAGACTGGGAGTGAGGTAAGTAATGGCAACATCTTTTAATGGCAAGCTATACTCCTGGTCTGCATCCCAAATGGTACTATATTCCCTATTTAGTGAACTACTTTTAACCTGTGCCTGTACGGATCTGGTCAAAAGTAGTGCACTACAGTATATAAGAAATAGGGTGCCATTTGGATCACGGACCAGACCTTTATGATATGCATCTGCCGGACTTCGTTTGCTTCCACGTCATGTCTTCCTTTGGCTCCACCGACCAGCTGGTTGGCTGACTGGATGGCTGACCGAGTGGCTGGGTGGCTGGCTGGTACTGTTAGCAACTTCTCCTCAGTCTTGTCTGACAGTTTTTTACATTCTCTATTCTCTATCTGACAGAGTTCTTGAAGACTAGTTGGTCTTCATATTGCATGTTCCGAATTGTTTTAAACTGAATCTTCAGCTTCCAGTATTGTTTTAACTCTTTTGAACTCTGTTCAATAACTGGTTAGAGGAAACGGAGGTTACGATACATGCGTAGGTGGGAATAATACACAGTGAACGTTTGATTCCAGTGAGGAGATGAAGATGGGAAACTGAATTAAGTGAGCCATCTAAACCTATTTCATTTCATTACAGAAAGTAGGAACAATAGGAGGGAGTCCTGAGCAATCCGAAACAAATTGGGTCCCAAGACATGTGTTCTTAGAAGAGACAAGTCTCCACTGGGCTTAAGTTCAATGTCTAGTTGTGATTTAGTTGTCAACTAACATGAATTAAACGTGAAATCAACTAAAGACATTTAGGTTCAAAGTTGGGTGAAAAAGAGACTAAATGTTCTTACGTTGATGATTTCTTTGCAAATCAAAAAAGCACGTGTTCCACATTGAGTCAACGTCATCACATAGATTTTTGTTGTTGAAATGACGTGGAAACAACATTGATTCAGCCAGTTCTGCCCACTGGGTCTGTTCAACCCTTTCAACTTGATCTTATTTAGGTCAGACATGTTGTCTGCAAAATCCTTCAAACCAAGCTGTTTGAATCTTTCCTGGCAAGTCTTGTGGGCTAAGAGAAATAAGCAAGACGTCTATGCTTGTGTTTAGATAGGGCTACAAATATCTAAATACGTGGATAGATGAAGAAGCATAGCAGGTTTTCTCATTCACATTGAGTGGGTTGGCATGGAGAGAGAAAGACAGCGAGCGAGAGAGAAATGCTTTGTTGTAAGAATTTAGATTTTGAAGCACTGGCCTAGGAACTGTTTTCATGTTGTGTCATAAAGCTATTCTGTTGCTCATTATGGCGCACACCTGTCACCATCGTTACACGCACCTGCATGTCGTCAGACACACCTAGACTCCATCACTTCCTTGATTACTTGCCCTATATATGTCACTCCCTTTGGTTCCTTCCCCATTGTTTCGGTTTCTGGTCTGTGCGTTGTTCATGTTTTCTTGTTTTGTATTATGTTATGTTTGTATTATGTTTGTTTATTAAAACACTCACTCCCTGAACTTGCTTCCCGACTCTCAACGCACATCGTTACATCAGCAATCTACACACAATACCCCAAAATGACAAAGTGAAAACAGGTTTTGCGAAATCTTTGCAAATGTATTAAATATAAAATACAGAGATACCTTATTTACATAAGTATTCAGACCCTTTGCTATGAGATGCAAAAATGAGCTCGGGTGTATCCTGTTTCCATTGATTCTATTAGTAAGATGGCACGGAGAAGAAGGCAGAAGTTTTACGTGCCCTCAGCCGATTGTATTTTTTGTTTGTTTATTTGCGTTGTTTGTAACTTTAAAAAAAACGTATTTTGTACATAATGTTGCCGCTACCGTCTCTTATGACCGAAAATATCTTATGGACATCAGGACTGCGATTACTCACCACGGACAAGCAGAATCCTTTTTTTTTCTCCCTTTTATGACTCTGGCGAGCCCGACGCAAAGGATATACTGCTTCTTCAGGAACAGGCCCTGATCCCCGTGATCTGCGTGGAGAGGAGGTGGAGATAGAGGGGCTGAAGGCTGGGCTTCCTTCTGAGAATTCGTAGGCGATCGAATAAACCCCCACTATCCTCCATTCTGCTAGCAAACGAGCAATCTTTGGAGAATAAAATCTACGAGTTACACGGAAGATTAAACTACCAAAGGGACAAGGGGTGGCGGTCTATGTATTTTTGTAAATAACAGCTGGTGCACGATATCTAAGGAAGTCGCCTGAGGGAGAGTAGACCACACTGCCTACCGAGGGAGTTTTCATCTGTATTCTTTGTAGCCTTTTACATACCACCACAGTCAGAGGCTGGCACTAAGACAGCATTGACTGAGCTGTATTCCGCCATAAGCAAACAAGAAAACGCTCACCCAGAGGCGGTGCTCCTAGTAGCCGGGGACTTTAATGCAGGGAAACTTAAATCCGTTTTACCAAATTTCTATCAGCATGTTAAATGTGCAACCTGAAGAAAAAGAACTCTGGACCACCTTTACTCCACACAGAGAGACGTATACAAAGCTCTTCCTCGCCCTCCATTTGGCAAATCTGACCAGAATTCTATCCTCCTGATTCCTGCTTACAAGCAACAATTAAGCAGGAAGCACCAGTGACTAGATCAATAAAAAAGTGATCAGAGGAAGCAGATGCTAAGTCTGCTAGCAAAGACTGGAACATGTTCCGGGATTCCTCCGATGGCATTGAGGAGTACACCACATCAGTCATTGCCTCATTATGTGCATCGATGACGTTGTCCTCACCGTGACTGTACATACATACCTCAACCATAAACCATGGATTACAGGCAGCATCCGCACTGAGCTAAAGGCTAGAGCTGTCCTCTCCCTGACTGAGTCTGTAATACCTACATGTTTCAAGCAGACCACCATAGTCCCTGTGCCCAAGGAAGCGAAAGTAACCTGCCTAAATGATTACCGCCCCGTGGCACTCACGTCTATAGCCATGAAGTGCTTTGAAAGGCTGGTCATGGCTCACATCAACAGCATCCTCCCTGACACCCTAGACCTACTCCAATTCGCATACTGCCCCAACAGATCCACAGATGACTCAATCTCTATTGCACTCCACACTGCCCTTTCTCACCTGGACAAAAGGAACACCAATGTGAGAATGCTGTTCATTGACTACAGCTCAGCGTTCAACACCATAGTGCCCACGAAGCTCATAACTAAGCTAAGGACGCTGGGACTAAACATCTCCCTCTGCAACTGGATCCTGGACTTCCTGATGGGCCGCCCCCAGGTGGTAAGAGCAGGCAACAACACATCTGCCACACTGATCCTTAACACTGGGGCCCCTCAGGGGTGTGTACTTACTCCCCACGACTGCGTGGCTAAACACGACTCCAACACCATCATTAAGTTTGCTGACCTGATCACCCGCAACGATGAGACGGCCTATAGGGGGTAGGTCAGAGAACTGGCAGTGTGGTGCCAGAACAACAACCTCTCTCTCAATGTGAGCAAGACTAGTAGCTGATTGTGGACTACAGGAAGAGGTGGGCCTAACCGGCCTCCATTAACATCAACGGGGCTGTAGTTGAGCGGGTCGAGAGTTTCAAGTTCCTTGGTGTCCACATCACCAACGAACTATCATGGGCCAAACATACCAAGACAGTCGTGAAGACGGCACGACAAAACCTTTTCCCCCTCAGGAGACTGAAAAGATTTGGCATGGGTCCCCAGATCCTCAAAAGGCTCTACAGCTGCACCATTGAGAGCATCCTGACCGGTTGCATCACTACCTGGTATGGCAATTGCTCAGCCTCAGAGGCTAGTGCAAACGCCCCAGTACATCACTGGGGCCAAGCTTCCTGCCACCCAGGACCTATATAATAGGCGGTGTCAGAGGAAAGCCCATAAAATTGTCAGAGACTCCAGTCACTCAAGTTATAGACTATTTTCTGTGCTACTGCACGGCAAGCGGTACCGGAGTGCCAAATTTAGGACCAAAAGGCTCCTCAACAGCTTCTACCACCAAGCCATAAGACTGCTGAACAATTCATAAAATCGCCACCGGACAATTTACATTGACACCCCCTCCCCTCCCTCCCTTTTGTACACTGCTGCTTCTCGCTGTTTGTTTGTTACCTATGCATAGTCATTTCGCCCCCACCTACATGTACAGATTAACTCAACTAGCCTGACCCCCAGCACACTGACTTGGTACCGGTGCCCCCTATTGTTATTGATTTTCATGTGTTACTTTTTATGATTACTTTTCATTTTAGTCTACTTGGTAAATATTTTCTTCTTCTTGAACTGCACTGTTGGTTAAGGGCTTGTAAGTAAGCATTTCACGGTAAAGTCTACACTTGTATTCTGTGCATGTGACAAATAAAGTTTGATTTGATTTGATAATAGGGGTTGACATGATATTTGAATGACTACCTCTTCCTCTGTCCTCCACACAACATCTGTAAGGTCCCTCAGTTAAGTATTGAATTTCAAGCACAGATTCAACTACAAAGACCAGGGTGCTTTTAGAAAGTCTCATAAAGAAGGGAAGTGATTGATAAATGTGTAACAATATCAAATCAGACATTGAATATCTCTTTAAGCATGGTCAAGTTAATAATTATGCTGTGGATTATGTATTTAACCACCCAGACACATCAAAGATACAGTCGTCCTCTGAACTGAGCTGCGGGATAGGAAGGAAACTGCCCAGGGATGTCACCATGAGACCATTAGTGATTTTAAAATAGGAACGGAGTTCAATGTCTGTAATGTCAGAACACTGAGGAGGAATCAACAACATTGTAGTGACTCTACAATAATAACATAAATGACAAAGTGATCCAAAATACGGCAAAAGAATACACTTTTTGGCCTAAATGCAAAGCCTTGTGTTTGGGGAATATCCAACATAACACATGACTGAGTAACCGCCTCCTTATTTTTAAACATGGTTGGGGCTGCATCATGTTATTAGTATGCGGACATGGGCAAAAACCGGGAAGTTTTTCAGGATTAAAAGCAAGTTAAAAGCACAGGCAAAATCCTAGAGGAAGACCTGCTCCGGTCTGCTTTACACCAGACAGGCTGAATCAAATGCTCAAGAAAATAAATACTATTTATGAATCCAGATCATCAGTGGCCTCAATTCGAGGCCCTTAGTGGTGACAAGAGTTAGATGTAATCAAAGAGGAGCCACTAAAACTTCTTAGCATACTTTTGACATTTACCAATTATGACATCTAACTGGAGGGAGTAGCTCTCTAGCTTTGTAGTCTACTGATATACTCTATCCTCCTTCTCAGCTTTTGTAGGTCAGTACAGAGAGAAAAAGAGAAAGAAAGACGGAGACAGAGAGGAACATAGAGAGGAGGAGAGACAGAGAGAGAGAGAGAGAGAGAAAATGAGACAGAGGAAGAGAGAGAAAGACACACAGAGAAAGACTAAGACAGAGAGAAATAGAGCAAGAGAGAGACAGAGTCTGTCTGCCTGTTTATCTCCGTCTGTGCATAGCAGAGATTAGACTAACCGAAAAACAGATGCAGCCTGGTTTATCTGCCCCCGTTACTGGGACATGTTCATGGCCCTCGCACCTCCAGCTGAAGACACCCTCCACTGCTCTGGGTTGGAAGATTAGTGAGGGCCCCTCTCTCTGTAACCTGGTGACTCAGCCTTGGCTCTTTATCACACTAGCCGAATGTACTCCCATTTTACAGTTTTCACTGCTGCCATCCCTTGTGTCTCTGCAATGATGCAGGGAGATTCACAGGTCTGCTGTGGTTAGGTTTGCTGGAGCTCTGTCTGTCACTCCCAGAATAATGCCTTGTTTGTCTAAAGTGTTGAAGTTGAGAAACGGTGGTTGAGATTGCAACGGGCGGCCATCTCGATTGGAGTATACCAGTGACATGGCATGTTGACATGGCATGTCACAGGGATTTAACCCACCATCTTGACACTAGTTAGAGAGGAAAGATACATTTATTTTGGTGGGTGTTGATTTTTTGTGCAATTGAATAAAGTAATGATTTAATACAGTTGAAATGTTTAAAAATGAGATGCTCTGATCTTGCAAACAATGTACAGTATGTATAGATACGTATAATCTAGGGCCAAGCATTTTGATTTTAAATCACGTGGGTATCTCTCTCTTGACACACTTGTTGAATTATGCAAGAGAACGTGACAACAACAGTAATTAATATGGCAGTCTAGACAGCCAGGTGAGCGCTGTTTTTGGTGGTTGAAGCCCTGTTCCACCCCTTTATGTTAATTTATTCATGTATTCAAATACACCCCGTATACACTGAGTATACCTAACATTAGGAACACCTTCCTGATGTTGAGCTGCACCTCTCCCCTTTTGCCCTTAGAACAGCTTCAATTTATCGGGGCATGGACTCTACAAGGTGGCAAAAGCATTCCACGGGGATGCTGACTCCAATGCTTCCCACAGTTGTGTCAAGTTGGCTGGATGTCCTTTGGATGGGGAACATTCTTAATACAGACGGGAAAGTGTTGAGTGTAAAAACCCAGCAGTGTTGCAGTTCTTGACACAAACCAGTGCGCCTGGCACCTACTACCATACCCCATTCAAAGGCACTTAAATATGTTGTCTTGCCCATTCACCCTCTGAATGGCACACATACACAATCCATGTCTGAATTGTCTCAAGGCTTAAAAATCCTTCGTTAACCTGTCTCCTCCCCTTCATCGACACTGATTGAAGTGGATTTAACAAGTGACATCAATAAGGGATTATAGCTTTCAAATGGATTCACCTGGTCAGTCTATGTCATGGAAAGAGCAGGTGTCCTTACTGTTTTTATATTCAGCCATTGCCGCATTCACATGCTAGTCGGAATTAGGAAACTCTGAAATGTCCGACTTGCTAACTGGTTGTAGTTATACAGTACTTATGCGTTCACTAGTCAGACATTTCTGAGTTTCCTAGTTCCGACTAGATGTGTATTTAGTCACATGCACAGGGTCACAGATGTAGTTGCAGTTCAGCTCCGAGCTCCAACAGTGCAGGTGTGAATGAAACAATTAATAAATAATAATAATATGCACATATTTACAACTGTGACAGTGATGAATATAGATGTCCAATGGGGTGTGGGCAGGGTAATTGTCCGTTGAGAGGGTGGCTACTTAGCAGCCTGATGGTCTGTGGGTAGAAGCTATTAGCCAGTCTGTTCATTTTACCCATGATGCTCCTGTACTGCCCACATCTGAGTGATGGAAGCGCTGATGATCTTCTTGGCCTTCCTGCGACACTTGGTGTTGTAGGTGTCCTGGAGGCCAGGCAGTGTGCACCCAGTGGTGCGTTCGGCTGCAGCGTACCATCCTCTGCCTTACGGTCAGCGGCGGTGGATTTGTCGTACCAGGCTGCGATGCAACCCGACACAGTGTGCACTCGATGGTGGCCCCGTAGAACATTGTGAGGGCCTTCTGGGAAAGGCATGTGGTTTGACCATTTCCGCTCCTCGGAGTTGTGTACGCCGAGGAACTTGAATTTTTTGACCCACTAGCCCTTGAACACATCATATATCCAACTGAGGCGCATATACTGTTCATTTTTGTATCACAGAGTATTTAAAAAAATAACTGATATACTAAGACAATAGTATATGAATGCATCATAAGAAAAACAAGTGATATTGTACCCTGAAGTGATAAATGTAACCCTGAATTCTTACCAAAACCAGTATAACAGGAAAAAAACAATGGCACAAGCTAGAGTGGGGAAGAGTCGCCAGAGCAATAATGAAAGTAATCAACCCGGTGAGATTTAAGTGACAAGTGGATTTTGCGCCCCTCAAACACAGGAAATAGATGGCTGAAACACAGGAAATCAATGGCTGAAACACAGGAAATAGATGGCTGAAATACAGGAAATTGATGGATGAAATGGAGAGCTCCTCAGGTGGATGAGTCATGTGCGTTGCTACAGTACTTTCCAAGTGAGGATGCAATATCATTATCACATTATCCTTCTCACATATCATTAACACATTATCCTTCTCACATGTCATTATCATTGTAACACATCATTATCACAACCACATATCATTTTTTGCATTATCATGATCACTGATCATGATCATGAAAAACATTACCATCCTGATCACATATCCTTATGGGTATTTTTACCTAGTTAAATAAAGGTCAAATTAAATGAAATAAATATCACATATCGTTATCATGAACACATATCGTTATCATTAGAATTATCATGGGGATCCACATGCTGTAGATACTCTACACCACAGCTAGTAAATGTCTTAATGGAGTTTACGGGGCGGCAGCGTAGCCTAGTGGTTAGAGCGTTGAACTAGTAACTGAAAGGTTGCGAGTTCAAAACCCCGAGCTGACAAGGTACAAATCTGTCATTTTGCCCCTGAACAGGCAGTTAACCCACTGTTCCCAGGCCGTCATTGAAAATAAGAATGTGTTCTTAACTGACTTGCCTGGTTAAATAAAGGTAAACAACAACTTGTGGCAATCTCTCATTCAAAGTGACAGATGAGCTGAGAACCAACTCATCCAGAAATGAAAGGGACGGTGCAAGATTCTGGCAATTGTATACTTACCCAGAGTGTCAAATATCATGCAGTTTGAAGGATCCGAAAGTGATACGCTAACTAGCAATAGCGCAATGACTGGAAGTCTACCAGTACAGCTCGCGCTAACACTAATGCAAACTATCTTCAAACGGCTCAAAAAACTACCTTCAACATCCTTCAAACTGAGTTCATCTGACTCTGGGTAAGTAGAAAAACAGCTTTATTGCCAGAATCTCACACTATCCCTTTAAAGAGTGGACTAGAGAAGTTATGAGTGAAGGAATGAATGAAGAAAGGAAACTGGCCTTGTGGTCCATCAGTAACCCTATATGTAGACTCTTTGCCATCTTGTCATGATTAGCCCCATACAGATGAACTGAACCATACCACCCATTCCCAACATGTCCCAATGATTTACTATGCATACTCCAAGAATATAAAATCAATTCCCCTGCAGTATCTTTTGAGAAAATGTTTTGGTATCTGTTCTAATGAAAAATCTATGTTTGCTATTGTTTTTCTAATCTTGTTGTTTCTACGGCATTTCTGCATTCCATTGTTTGTTGGTCATACAACTTTTTGTTCTCGGGCCTCTGTTTGTTCTCTGTTTCTCCATACCACAGATATCAGGTGAGGAAAGACAAATACAGTATACCTCAAAGATACACTCAGAAAGTGAGGTTGCACATTTTTACCTGAGAGGATTAGTAGCTAGGACAGAAAACTATTGTTCAACACTGTACTTTACTCACAGCACCTTACAACAATGCTGCCAGCTCAAAAATCTATGGGTCCATCATGGGTGACCAAGTTGAAGGTGCACGATAGGACGAAAACCTTCCTGGTATGTCTGTCAGCAGCATCAATATAGAGCATCTCAAGTCTTAAGCCAGCCAACATTTGTAATCAATAGCCTCGAGGTTAGAGAAGCAGCCAAGCAACCAGAGGGTTGTTGGTATGAATCCCACTGCTGACGGGGAGAAATCTGGCGAAAGTCATTGGGTGCTTCACTTCGGCTGCTCCAGCCTCTTCAACCTTAAGTGTGTTTACCGAAGGGGTTGGGGAAAAGCACAGTGTTCTTCACTCAACACAAAACTTCCAACAACTAATTCACTTGACAAAGAACTTCCCTCTCCTGCAGGGACGCATCATTTGACCTCACATCTGCCGTCTTAAAAAATATATTTTTTCTCAATCCTTTGAAAGTACAAATCTGAGACACGGTTGGAGTAGGACATGATCTGCTGTCCCTACAGAACATTCCCTAGTCCCTACAATACACCCCCTACTCCCTACAATACATTCCCTAGTCCCTATAGTGCATTCCCTAGTCCCTACAATACCTTCCCTACTCCCAACAGAACATTCCCCACTCCCTACAGTACATTCCCTACTCCCTAAAATACCTTCCCTACTCCCAACAGAACATTCCCCACTCCCTACAGTACATTCCCTAGTCCCTACAGTACATTCCCTAGTCCCTACAGTACATTCCCTACTCCCTACAATACATTCCCTAGTCCCTATAGTGCATTCCCTAGTACCTACAATACCTTCCCTACTCCCTACAGTACATTCCCTAGTCCCTATAGTGCATTCCCTACTCCCTAAAATACCTTCCCTACTCCCAACAGAACATTCCCTACTCCCTAAAATACATTACCCACTCCCAACAGTGCATTCCCCACTCCCTACAGTACATTCCCTACTCTGTACAGTACATTCCCCTACTCCCTACAGTACATTCCCTACTCCCTACAGTACATTCACCACTCCCTACAGTACAATACTCACTCCCTACAGTACATTCCCCACTCTGTACAGTACATTCCCCACTCTGTACAGTACATTCCCTACTCCGTACAGTACCTTTCCTACTCCATACAGTACATTCCCTACAGTACATTCCCTACTCCCTACAGTACATTACCCACTCCCTACAGTACATTCCCTACTCCCTACAGTACATTACCCACTCCCTACAGTGCATTCCCTACTCTGTACAGTTCATTCCCCACTCCCTACAGTACATTCCCTACCCCTACAGTACATTCACCACTCCCTACTGTACATTCCCTACAGTACATTCCCCACTCCCTACAGTACATTACCCACACCCTACAGTACATTCCCTACTCTGTACAGTACATTCCCCACAGTACATTACCTACTCCCTACAGTACATTACCCACTCCCTACAGTACATTCCCTACTCCTTACAGTACATTACCCACTCCCTACAATACATTCCCTACTCCCCACAGTACATTCCCCATTCCCCACAGTGCATTCCCCACTCCCTACAGTGCATTCCCTCCTCCCTACAGTGCATTCCCCACTCCCTACAGTACATTCCCTAGTCCCTACAGTGCATTCCCTAGTCCCTACAATACCTTCCCTACTCCCAACAGAACATTCCCTACTCCCTAAAATACATTACCCACTCCCAACAGTGCATTCCCCACTCCCTACAGTACATTCCCTACTCTGTACAGTACATTCCCCTACTCCCTACAGTACATTCCCTACTCCCTACAGTACATTCACCACTCCCTACAGTACAATACTCACTCCCTACAGTACATTCCCCACTCTGTACAGTACATTCCCCACTCCCAACAGTACATTCCCTACTCCGTACAGTACATTTCCTACTCCATACAGTACATTCCCTACAGTACATTCCCTACTCCCTACAGTACATTCACCACTCCCTACAGTACAATACTCACTCCCTACAGTACATTCCCCACTCTGTACAGTACATTCCCTACTCCCTACAGTACATTATCCCCTCCCTACAGTGCATTCCCTACTCTGTACAGTTCATTCCCCACTCCCTACAGTACATTCCCTACCACTACAGTACATTCACCACTCCCTACAGTACATTCCCTACAGTACATTCCTTACTCCCTACAGTACAATACCCACACCCCACAGTGCATTCCCCACTCCCTACAGTACATTCCCCATTCCCCACAGTACATTCCCCACTCCCCACAGTACATTCCCCACTTCCTACAGTACATTACCCACTCCCTACAGTACATTCCTTACTCCCTACAGTACATTCCTTACTCCCTACAATACATTCCTTACTCCCTACAGTACTTTCCCCACTCCCAACAGTACATGTCCTACTCCCTACAGTACATTCCCCACCCTCTACAGTACATTCCTTACTCCCAACAGTATATTATCTACTCCCAACAGTACATTCCCTACTCCCTACAGTACATTCCCCACCCTCTACAGTACATTCCTTACTCCCAACAGTACATTCCCTACTCCCTACAGTACATTCCCCACCCTCTACAGTACATTCCTTACTCCCAACAGTATATTATCTACTCCCTACAGTACATTCCCCACCCTCTACAGTACATTCCTTACTCCCAACAGTATATTATCTACTCCCAACAGTACATTCCCTACTCCCTACAGTACATTCCCCACCCTCTACAGTACATTCCTTACTCCCAACAGTACATTCCCTACTCCCTACAGTACATTCCCCACCCTCTACAGTACATTCCTTACTCCCAACAGTATATTATCTACTCCCTACAGTACATTCCCCACCCTCTACAGTACATTCCTTACTCCCAACAGTATATTATCTACTCCCTACAGTACATTCCCCACCCTCTACATTACAGTCCCTAAAGGTTGTTTCATATCTAATCAGACTACATGACTCATTGTAGAATCCTCCAATATATGGTTAGGGTTAGTAAATGAATAGAAAAACTCTTTTGACTTTATGACATAGACCTGGTGTTCACATCGATACAGGTGTTGGATCTCAATTTGAGCAGTTTCTCACAGCAGGACAGCAACAGGAACATGAAATGAGAAGTATTGTGATAATTATAACTCATGGACATTTTTGTCGGGTTTGATATAGTTTTTTTGTTTGGGCAAATCATGTGTGACATTTGAAAGTGGAAATTACAAACATTAGAAGCCTTTTTACACCTTGAATACACTACACGTTTGCATTTCCTGCTGTGCATGAAAATTCTCAGCAACAACAGGGGGATCCTACATCTGTAAGATCCTACATCTGTATGTTTTCTTATGCTAATATATCTTCTTACGTGTTAGGTTCAGAAGTATTTGGAATCCTTTCAGAGCTATGAGCATGGCATGTCCTCGAAAATATCAGTTAATATGACCTATGATGAGTTCTTTGGTCTCCCAGTTCACCTCTGACGAACTGACGTTCATGGTGTTATGATTACAGCTCATTGGTTAGTCCTTGAGAGTCTATAGCCATGAATAAACATGCACTTCATAAGTCTCTCCCACTTCCCACTGTGATCCTGCGGTGAAAGGTACATTTTCTCGGACTTCATCTCCATAAATGCACCTATTCAACTAAAAACCTGTAGAAACAGCTCACTTCGAGATCCTTTATGATCCTCCACCTCTAACTTACCCTGATGCAGCAACTGTATCTATCAACTCTGAAAGGCTCCCGAAAGGCCACCACTTCTGTGGCCTCTGGGGGGGGGGCACATGTTTTCCCCTTGTCAGAGCTCCCCCACTACTTCAGGATTGTATCCAAGGTGCCATTTTTCCAATAGATTCATCACCTTTTCCTGTACCGTTGAATATACATCAGGGCACACCTCTCTCTCTGGAGAGCAGTGAAATCCTTCCCCTCTTCCCTTCCTCCTTCTCTGCTGCTCCGAGACTGTCTAAAGGCATAAAGCACCTCCACTCCGATGACAGATGGGAAATGTGTATTGAGAGTTCTGCTTGGTGGAAAGCCTTTAAGGTAATCGGAAGCAGTATCTTAAAAAGCGCTCTAATGCACTTTTGAAAACACTTTTAAAAAGTCTATGAGGGGATGACTATTAAAAGTTACAGGTTTGTGTGTCAAGTCTGAAATTAAATGAAGTAAAAATGCCTTTTTTTTGGATGTACCAATGTTGAGTTTTTGAGTTTTGGGGAACACATGGGAGAATTTTATTTTAATTAATTTACACCCGGAGTTAACTTTGTTCTATCCCTTGGCCACAGTCTCAAGAATTCATCTGCAATTGTATTCACAGACAGCGATACTGTAGTCACTGCATTATTATGCACACTGCAATTGCTTTTCCTAAATCATTTATCCAACAACTAGATTTCCTCTTTAATGCCATTTGTATAGGGGTTCAAAACTGAAAAGGTCGTCCTATCACACTCCATGATGTCCTACCACACTCTAATCAACCTACAAAGTCAAGGCACTACAATGGGATCATTCATGACTCTAATAGGCCTTTCATAACAGGGCAGTACGATGGGATCCTTCATGACTCTAATCAGCCTTTAATAACAGGCCAGTACGATGGGATCCTTCATGACTCTAATCAGCCTTTAATAACAGGGCAGTACGATGGGATCCTTCATGACTCTAATCAGCCTTTAATAACAGGGCAGTACGATGGGATCCTTCATGACTAATCAGCCTTTAATAACAGGGCAGTACAATGGGATCCTTCATGACTCTAATCAGCATTTAATAACAGGGCAGTACGATGGGATACTTCATGACTCTAATCAGCCTTTAATAACAGGCCAGTACGATGGGATCCTTCATGACTCTAATCAGCCTTTAATAACAGGGCAGTACGATGGGATCCTTCATGACTCTAATCAGCCTTTAATAACAGGCCAGTACGATGGGATCCTTCATGACTCTAATCAGCCTTTAATAACAGGGCAGTACGATGGGATCCTTCATGACTCTAATCAGCCTTTAATAACAGGGCAGTACGATGGGATCCTTCATGACTCTAATCAGCCTTTAATAACAGGGCAGTACAATGGGATCCTTCATGACTAATCAGCCTTTAATAACAGGGCAGTACAATGGGATCCTTCATGACTCTAATCAGCCTTTAATAACAGGGCAGTACGATGGGATCCTTCATGACTCTAATCAGCCTTTAATAACAGGGCAGTACAATGGGATCCTTCATGACTCTAATCAGCCTTTAATAACAGGGCAGTACGATGGGATCCTTCATGACTCTAATCAGCCTTTAATAACAGGGCAGTACAATGGGATCCTTCATGACTCTAATCAGCCTTTAATAACATGGAAGTACGATGGGATCCTTCATGACTCTAATCAGCCTTTAATAACAGGCAGTACGATGGGATCCTTCATGACTCTAATCAGCCTTTAATAACAGGCCAGTACGATGGGATCCTTCATGACTCTAATCAGCCTTTAATAACAGGACAGTACAATGGGATCCTTCATGACTCTAATCAGCCTTTAATAACAGGACAGTACAATGGGATACTTCATGACTCTAATCAGCCTTTAATAACAGGGCAGTACGATGGGATCCTTCATGACTCTAATCAGCCTTTAATAACAGGGCAGTACGATGGGATCCTTCATGACTCTAATCAGCCTTTAATAACAGGACAGTACAATGGGATCCTTCATGACTCTAATCAGCCTTTAATAACAGGGCAGTACAATGGGATACTTCATGACTCTAATCAGCCTTTAATAACAGGGCAGTACGATGGGATACTTCATGACTCTAATCAGCCTTTAATAACAGGGCAGTACGATGGGATCCTTCATGACTCTAATCAGCCTTTAATAACATGGAAGTACGATGGGATCCTTCATGACTCTAATCAGCCTTTAATAACAGGGCAGTACAATGGGATCCTTCATGACTCTAATCAGCCTTTAATAACATGGAAGTACGATGGGATCCTTCATGACTCTAATCAGCCTTTAATAACAGGGCAGTACGATGGGATCCTTCATGACTCTAATCAGCCTTTAATAACAGGGCAGTACGATGGGATCCTTCATGACTCTAATCAGCCTTTAATAACAGGACAGTACGATGGGATCCTTCATGACTCTAATCAGCCTTTAATAACAGGACAGTACAATGGGATACTTCATGACTCTAATCAGCCTTTAATAACAGGGCAGTACGATGGGATCCTTCATGACTCTAATCAGCCTTTAATAACAGGGCAGTACGATGGGATCCTTCATGACTCTAATCAGCCTTTATTAACAGGGCAGTACAATGGGATCCTTCATGACTCTAATCAGCCTTTAATAACAGGGCAGTACAATGGGATCCTTCATGACTCTAATCATCCTTTAATAACAGGGCAGTACGATGGGATCCTTCATGACTCTAATCAGCCTTTAATAACAGGACAGTACAATGGGATCCTTCATGACTCTAATCAGCCTTTAATAACAGGACAGTACAATGGGATCCTTCATGACTCTAATCAGCCTTTAATAACAGGACAGTACAATGGGATCCTTCATGACTCTAATCAGCCTTTAATAACAGGACAGTACAATGGGATACTTCATGACTCTAATCAGCCTTTAATAACAGGGCAGTACGATGGGATCCTTCATGACTCTAATCAGCCTTTAATAACAGGACAGTACAATGGGATCCTTCATGACTCTAATCAGCCTTTAATAACAGGGCAGTACGATGGGATACTTCATGACTCTAATCAGCCTTTAATAACAGGGCAGTACGATGGGATCCTTCATGACTCTAATCAGCCTTTAATAACAGGACAGTACAATGGGATCCTTCATGACTCTAATCAGCCTTTAATAACAGGGCAGTACGATGGGATCCTTCATGACTCTAATCAGCCTTTAATAACAGGGCACTACAATGGGATCCTTCATGACTCTAATCAGCCTTTAATAACAGGGCAGTACGATGGGATCCTTCATGACTCTAATCAGCCTTTAATAACAGGACAGTACAATGGGATACTTCATGACTCTAATCAGCCTTTAATAACAGGACAGTACGATGGGATCCTTCATGACTCTAATCAGCCTTTAATAACAGGGCAGTACGATGGGATCCTTCATGACTCTAATCAGCCTTTAATAACAGGCCAGTACGATGGGATCCTTCATGACTCTAATCAGCCTTTAATACAGGGCAGTACGATGGGATCCTTCATAACTCTAATCAGCCTTTAATAACAGGGCAGTACGATGGGATCCTTCATGACTCTAATCAGCCTTTAATAACAGGGCAGTACGATGGGATCCTTCATGACTCTAATCAGCCTTTAATAACAGGACAGTAAGATGGAATCCTTCATGACTCTAATCAGCCTTTAATAACAGGGCAGTATGATGGGATCCTTCATGACTCTAATCAGCCTTTAATAACAGGACAGTAAGATGGAATCCTTCATGACTCTAATCAGCCTTTAATAACAGGGCAGTACGATGGAATCCTTCATGACTCTAATCAGCCTTTAATAACAGGACAGTAAGATGGAATCCTTCATGACTCTAATCAGCCTTTAATAACAGGGCAGTACGATGGAATCCTTCATGACTCTAATCAGCCTTTAATAACAGGGCAGTACGATGGGATCCTTCATGACTCTAATCAGCCTTTAATAACAGGACAGTAAGATGGAATCCTTCATGACTCTAATCAGCCTTTAATAACAGGGCAGTACGATGGGATACTTCATGACTCTAATCAGCCTTTAATAACAGGACAGTACAATGGGATCCTTCATGACTCTAATCAGCCTTTAATAACAGGGCACTACAATGGGATCCTTCATGACTCTAATCAGCCTTTAATAACAGGGCAGTACGATGGGATCCTTCATGACTAATCAGCCTTTATTAACAGGGCAGTACAATGGGATCCTTCATGACTCTAATCAGCCTTTAATAACAGGGCAGTACAATGGGATCCTTCATGACTCTAATCAGCCTTTAATAACAGGGCAGTACGATGGGATCCTTCATGACTCTAATCAGCCTTTAATAACAGGGCAGTACGATGGGATCCTTCATGACTCTAATCAGCCTTTAATACAGGGCAGTACAATGGATCCTTCATGACTAATCAGCCTTTAATAACAGGGCAGTACAATGGGATCCTTCATGACTCTAATCAGCCTTTAATAACAGAGCAGTTCAATGGATCCTTCATGACTCTAATCAGCCTTTAATAACAGGGCAGTACAATGGGATCCTTCATGACTCTAATCAGCCTTTAATAACAGGGCAGTACAATGGGATCCTTCATGACTCTAATCAGCCTTTAATAACAGAGCAGTTCAATGGATCCTTCATGACTCTAATCAGCCTTTAATAACAGGGCAGTACGATGGATCCTTCATGACTAATCAGCCTTTAATAACAGGGCAGTACAATGGGATCCTTCATGACTCTAATCATCCTTTAATAACAGGGCAGTACGATGGGATCCTTCATGACTAATCAGCCTTTATTAACAGGGCAGTACAATGGGATCCTTCATGACTCTAATCAGCCTTTAATAACAGGGCAGTAAAATGGGATCCTTCATGACTCTAATCAGCCTTTAATAACAGGGCAGTACAATGGGATCCTTCATGACTCTAATCATCCTTTAATAACAGGGCAGTACGATGGGATCCTTCATGACTAATCAGCCTTTATTAACAGGGCAGTACAATGGGATCCTTCATGACTCTAATCAGCCTTTAATAACAGGGCAGTACAATGGGATCCTTCATGACTCTAATCATCCTTTAATAACAGGGCAGTACGATGGGATCCTTCATGACTCTAATCAGCCTTTAATAACAGGGCAGTACGATGGGATCCTTCATGACTCTAATCAGCCTTTAATAACAGGGCAGTACGATGGGATCCTTCATGACTCTAATCAGCCTTTAATAACAGGGCAATACGATGGGATCCTTCATGACTCTAATCAGCCTTTAATAACAGGGCAGTACAATGGGATCCTTCATGACTCTAATCATCCTTTAATAACAGGGCAGTACGATGGGATACTTCATGACTCTAATCAGCCTTTAATAACAGGGCAGTACGATGGGATACTTCATGACTCTAATCAGCCTTTAATAACAGGACAGTACAATGGGATCCTTCATGACTAATCAGCCTTTAATAACAGGGCAGTACGATGGGATACTTCATGACTCTAATCATCCTTTAATAACAGGGCAGTACGATGGGATCCTTCATGACTCTAATCAGCCTTTTAATAACAGGACAGTACTATGGGATCCTTCATGACTAATCAGCCTTTATTAACAGGGCAGTACGATGGGATCCTTCATGACTAATCAGCCTTTAATAACAGGGCAGTACGATGGGATACTTCATGACTCTAATCATCCTTTAATAACAGGGCAGTACGATGGGATACTTCATGACTCTAATCAGCCGTTAATAACAGGGCAGTACGATGGGATACTTCATGACTCTAATCAGCCTTTAATAACAGGGCAGTACAATGGGATACTTCATGACTCTAATCAGCCTTTAATAACAGGGCAGTACAATGGGATCCTTCATGACTAATCAGCCTTTAATAACAGGGCAGTACGATGGGATACTTCATGACTCTAATCAGCCTTTAATAACAGGGCAGTACAATGGGATACTTCATGACTCTAATCAGCCTTTAATAACAGGGCAGTACAATGGGATCCTTCATGACTAATCAGCCTTTATTAACAGGGCAGTACGATGGGATCCTTCATGACCAATCAGCCTTTAATAACAGGGCAGTACAATGGGATCCTTCATGACTCTAATCAGCCTTTAATAACAGGGCAGTACAATGGGATCCTTCATGACTCTAATCAGCCTTTAATAACAGGGCAGTACAATGGGATCCTTCATGACTCTAATCAGCCTTTAATAACAGGACAATACGATGGGATCCTTCATGACTCTAATCAGCCTTTAATAACAGGGCAGTACGATGGGATCCTTCATGACTCTAATCAGCCTTTAATAACAGGGCAGTACAATGGGATCCTTCATGACTCTAATCAGCCTTTAATAACAGGACAATACGATGGGATCCTTCATGACCAATCAGCCTTTAATAACAGGGCAGTACAATGGGATCCTTCATGACTCTAATCATCCTTTAATAACAGGGCAGTACGATGGGATCCTTCATGACTAATCAGCCTTTATTAACAGGGCAGTACAATGGGATCCTTCATGACTCTAATCATCCTTTAATAACAGGGCACTACGATGGGATCCTTCATGACTAATCAGCCTTTATTAACAGGGCAGTACAATGGGATCCTTCATGACTCTAATCAGCCTTTAATAACAGGGCAGTACAATGGGATCCTTCATGACTCTAATCAGCCTTTAATAACAGGGCAGTACAATGGGATCCTTCATGACTCTAATCATCCTTTAATAACAGGGCAGTACGATGGGATCCTTCATGACTAATCAGCCTTTATTAACAGGGCAGTACAATGGGATCCTTCATGACTCTAATCAGCCTTTAATAACAGGGCAGTACAATGGGATCCTTCATGACTCTAATCATCCTTTAATAACAGGGCAATACGATGGGATCCTTCATGACTCTAATCAGCCTTTAATAACAGGACAGTACAATGGGATCCTTCATGACTCTAATCAGCCTTTAATAACAGGACAGTACAATGGGATCCTTCATGACTCTAATCAGCCTTTAATAACAGGACAGTACAATGGGATCCTTCATGACTCTAATCAGCCTTTAATAACAGGGCAGTACGATGGGATCCTTCATGACTCTAATCAGCCTTTAATAACAGGACAGTACAATGGGATCCTTCATGACTCTAATCAGCCTGTAATAACAGGGCAGTACGATGGGATCCTTCATGACTCTAATCAGCCTTTAATAACAGGACAGTACAATGGGATCCTTCATGACTCTAATCAGCCTTTAATAACAGGGCAGTACAATGGGATCCTTCATGACTCTAATCAGCCTTTAATAACAGGGCAGTACGATGGGATCCTTCATGACTCTAATCAGCCTTTAATAACAGGGCAGTACGATGGGATCCTTCATGACTAATCAGCCTTTAATAACAGGGCAGTACAATGGGATCCTTCATGACTCTAATCAGCCTTTAATAACAGGACAGTACAATGGGATCCTTCATGACTCTAATCAGCCTTTAATAACAGGGCAGTTCAATGGATCCTTCATGACTCTAATCAGCCTTTAATAACAGGGCAGTACGATGGGATCCTTCATGACTCTAATCAGCCTTTAATAACAGGGCAGTACAATGGGATCCTTCATGACTCTAATCAGCCTTTAATAACAGGGCAGTACGATGGATCCTTCATGACTCTAATCAGCCTTTAATAACAGGGCAGTACGGTGGGATACTTCACGATCTAATCCAGTGGTTCTCAAACCTCTCCCCGGGGACCCATCAGCCATTCCATGTATTTAATCTAATCCAGTGCTAGAACACGTAATTCAACTTGTTGACTATTCATCAAGGCCTTGACTAAGTGAGTCAGGTGATTTAGTTCAGGGCTACAACAAAATTGTGAAATGTCTGGGGGTCCCCGAGGAGAGGTTTTGAGAACTGCTCTAATCAGCCTATAACAAGAGGGTACTCCAATGGGAACCTTGATCGCTGTAGCAAGGTGAGAAAGCTAGAAAGCAAGAGAGCTGACGCTGGCTATCAGGGAGCCAATGGCCTTTGACCAAAACATTTAGGTGATCACAGATAAGCCTCGGAGAATAGCCTTCACCAGCACTTGAGGTTGGACATAACCCAATGTATGAGAGGGTTTTGACCAATGAGGAATTAAGACTGTGTCCGTCTATCAGTTTATGTAATTACCCCTATACTGGCTTACTGACTTAGCAGTGTAATATGTCCAAAATAGAAATCCTCAAAGAATCATCTGACTGATGAATTGAAATATAATACTACAACCATAGAAGACATTTATTGTATTATACTGTAGACCAGAGGTGTCAAACCCAATCGACGGAGGGCCGCGTGTCTGCTGTTTTTAAAAATATTTTAAGACCTAGACAATCAGGTGAGGGCAGTTCCTTACAAATTAGGGTCCTTAATTCATCAATTAAGGACCATCAAAGGGTGGAGCTAAAACCTGCAGACACTCGGCCCGCCGTGGAATGAGTTTGACACGTGCTGTAGACTGTAGATGCCTAAATTATTTAAAAACCTTGGGTACAGTACACCTTTTTACAGCTGTATTGGACATGTTCTTTCAATATGAGACCATTACAACCAGTATAAAATGGCGCCGGAAGAAATGGCAGCAGTTTTACGGGCGCCCAAACAATTAAGCAACCAATTGTGCTATTATGTGTTTTCTTCTCATTATTTGTAACTTATTTTGTACATAATACGGCAAAAAGAGCTGCTGGATATCAGGACAGCGATCACTCACCCCAGATTAGATAAAGATTTTCTCTTCAACAAGCAGGACACACAGGACATTCTCCAAACACCCGACAGGGCCAACATCCCCGTTATTTGCAAGAGGAAGAGACGCAGATACAGAGGACACAGAGCCGGATGCAAACAACAGCTGGTGCACAAAATTTAGGAAGTCTCTGGATTTTGCTCGCCTGAAGTAGAGTCTATTGTGATAAATTGCAGGCCACACTACTTGCCTAGAGAGTTTTCAGCTATACCTTTCGTGGCTGTGTATTTACCACCACAGACAGATGCTGGCACTAAGACCGCACTCAGTCAGCTGTATAAGGAAATAAGCAAACAGGAAACCACTCACCCAGAGGCGGTGCTCCTAGTGGCCGGAGACTTTAATGCAGGGAAACTTAAATCAGTTCTACCAAATTTCTACCAACATGTTAAAGGTGCAACCAGAGGGAAAAAACATCTAGATCACCTGTACTCCACACACAGATACACATACAAAGCTCTCCCTCGCCCTCCAGTTGGTAAATCCAACCACAACTCTATCCTCCTGATTCCTGCTTACAAGCAAAAATTACAGCAGGAAGCACCAGTGACTCGGTCTATAAAAAAGTGGTCAGATGAAGCAGATGCCAATCTACAGGACTGTTTTGCTATCACAGACTTGAACATGTTCTGGGATTCTTCCAATGGCATTGAGGAATTCACCACATCAGTCATTGGATTTATCAATAAGTGCACTGAGGACGTCTTACCCACAGTGACTGTATGTACATACCTCAACCAGAAGCCATGGATTACAGGCAACATTCGCACTGAGCTAAAGGGTAGAGCTGCTACTTTCATGGTGCGGGACTCTAACCCGGAAGCTTGCAAGAAATCCTGCTATGCCCTGCGACAAACCATCAAACAGGAAAAGCGTCAATACAGGGCTAAAACTGAATCATGCTACACCGGCTCCGACGCTCGTCTTATGGCAGGGCTTGCAAACTATTACAGACTAAAAGGGAAGCAAAGCTGCGAGCTGCCCAGTGACACGAGCCTTCCAGACGAGCTAAATCACTTCTATGCTCGCTTCGAGGCAAGCAACACTGAGGCATGCATGAGAGCATCAGCTGTTCCGGACGACTGTGTGATCACGCTCTCCGTAGCCGTGATTAAGACCTTGGAACAGGTCAACATACTCAAGGCTGCGGGGCCAGACGGATTACCAGGACGTGTGCTCCGGGAATGTGCTGACCAACTGGCAGGTGTCTTCACTGACATTTTCAACATGTCTCTGATTGAATCTGTAATACCAACATGTTTCAAGCAGACCACCATAGTCCCTGTGCCCAGGAACACAAAGGCAACCTGCCTAAATGACTACAGACCCGTAGCACTCATGTCCGTAGCCATGAAGTTTTGAAAGGCTGGTCATGGCTCACAACACAATTATCCCAGAAACCCTTAGACCCACTCCAATTTGCATACCGCCCAATCAGATCCACAGATCCACAGATGATGCAATCTCTGTTGCAATACACACTGTCCTTTCCCACCTGGACAAAAGGGACACTTATGTGAGAATGCTATTCATTGACTACAGCTCAGCGTTCAACACCATAGTACCCTCAAAGCTCATCACTAAGCTAAGGATCCTGGGACTAAACACCTCCCTCTGCAACTGGATCCTGGACTTCCTGAAGGGCCGCCCCCAAGTAGGTAGCAACACATCTGCCATGCTGATCCTCAACACTGGAGCCCCTCAGGGGTGTGTGCTCAGTCCCCTCCTGTACTCCCTGTTCACCCACGACTGCATGGACAGGCACGACTCCAACACCATCATTTTTACGTTTGCAGACGATACAACAGTGGTAGGCCTGATCACCGACAACGATGAGACAGCCTATAGGGAGGAGGTCAGAGACCTGGCCGGTTGGTGCCAGAATAACAACCTATCCCGCAAAGTAACCAAGACTAAGGACATGTTTGTTGGCTACGGGAAAAGGAGGATCGAGCACGCCCCCATTCTGATCAACGGGGCTGTAGTGGAGCAGGTTGAGAGCTTCAAGTTCCTTGGTATCCACATCAACAACAAACTAGAATGGTCCAAACACACCAAGACAGTCGTGAAGAGGGCACGACAAAACCTATTCCCCCTCAGAAAACTAAAAAGATTTGGCATGGGTCCTGAGATCCTCAAAAGCTTCTACAGCTGCAACATCGAGAGCCTGGCTGGTTGCATTACTGCCTGGTAGGGCAATTGCTCGGCCTCTGACCGCAAGGCACTACAGAGGGTAGTGCGTACGGCCCAGTACATCACTGGGGCTAAGCTGCCTGCCATCCAGGACCTCTACACCAGGTGGTGTCAGAGAAAGGCCCTAAAACTTGTCAAAGACCCCAGCCACCCCAGTCATAGACTGTTCTCTCCACTACCGCATAGCAAGCGGTATCGGAGTGCCAAGTCAAGGACAAAAAGGCTTCTCAACAGTTTTTACCCCCAAGCCATAAGACTCCTGAACAGGTAATCAAATGGCTATCCGGACTATTTGCATTGTGTGCCCCCCAACACCTCTTTTACGCTGCTGCTACTCTCTGTTCATCATATGTGCATAGTCACTTTAACTATACATTCATGTACATACTACCTCAATTGGCCCGACCAACCAGTGCTCCCGCACATTGTCTAACCAGGCTATCTGCTTAGTGTCACGCCACCCACCACCCGCCAACCCCTCTTCTACGCTACTGCTACTCTCTGTTCATCATATATGCATAGTCACTTTAACCATATCTACATGTACATACTACCTCAATCAGCCTGACTAACCGGTGTCTGTATGTAGCCTTGCTACTTCTATAGCCTTGCTACTGTATATAGCCTCGCTACTGTTATTTTTCACTGTGTTTTTACTGGTGTTTTTTTTCTTTACTTACCTGTTGTTAACCAAATACATTTTTTGCACTATTGGTTAGAGCATGTAAGTAAGCATTTCACTGTAAAGTCTACACCAGTTGTATTCAGTGCCCGTGACAAATAAACTTTGATTTGATTTGAACCACTCATTATGCTTTTTCCAAACCAAGAATCAAAGTTCCATGGCTTTTATTTATTATTCAAAGTGAACAGCTACAGTAATGCATACATCAGTGACACGGTCGGAGTAGGAAGTGATCTGCTGTCCCTACAGGACATTTCCTACTCCCCACATTACAGCCCCTGATCATTTAAATTTGAACAGACAATATTATACAGAATGCACAATCCTGTCAGGCTGTATCACCGCCTGGTATGGCAACTGCTCTGCCCATAACCATAAGGCTCTCCCGAGGAAAGTAGGGCCTGCACAACGCTTCACCGGGGGTAAACTACCTGCCCTCCAGGACACCTACACCACCCGATGTCACCGGAAGGTCAAAAGGATCATCAAGGACAACAACCACCCGAGCCACTGCCTGTTCACCCCGCTATCATCCAGACGGCGAGGTCAGTACAGGTGCATCAAAGCTGGGACCGAGAGACTGAAAAACAACTTCTATCTCAAGGCCATCAGACTGTTAACTTCTCTAGGGTAGTGGGCAGCATTGGGAATTTTGGATGAAAAGCCTGCCCATATTAAACTGCCTGCTACTCAGCCATAAAATAATAGAGTAGAATATGCATATAGTTCGTCGATTTGGATAGAAAAAAAAGGTTTCTAAAACTGTTTGAATGGTGTCTGTGAGTATAACATAACTCTTGTGGCAGGCAAAAACCTGAGAAAAAATCCAACCAGGAAGTTGGAAATCTGAGGTTTGTAGTTTTTCAACTCTTGCCCTATCGAATACACAGTTTCTATGGGGTCATATTGCACCTCCTAAGTTTCCCACTAGATATCAACAGTCTTTGGAACCTTGTTTGATGCTTCTACTGTGAAGTGGGGGCAAATGAGAGGGGAATGAGTCAGAGGTCTGCCAGAGAGCCACGAGCTCAGTCTCGTGATAGTTAGCTTGCGTTCCATTGCAATTCTACAGACAAAGGAATTCTCCGGCTGGAACATTATTGAAGGTTTATGTTAAAAACATCCTAAAGATTGATTCTATACTTCGTTTAACATATTTCTACGGACTGTAATGGAACCTTTTGACTTTTCGTCTGCTCCTAGTGATATCGCATCATGAATTTGGAATACTGGGCTGAACGTGCTAACAAAAAGGAGGACATAAATGATGGACATTATCGAACAAAACAAACATTTATTGTGGAACTGGGATTCCTGGGAGTGCATTCTGATGAAGATCATCAAAGGTAAGTGAATATTTATAATGCTATTTCTGACTTCTGTTGACAACACAACATGGTGGATATCTGTTTGGGTGGTTTTGGTCTCTGAGCGCCGTACTCAGATTATTGCATGTTGTGCTTTTTCTGTAAAGTTTTTTTGAAATCTGACACAGCGGTTGCATTAAGGAGAAGTGGATCTAAAATTCCATGCATAACAATTGTATCTTTTAGCAATGTTTATTATGAGTACTTCTGTAAATTGATGTGGCTTTCTGCAAAATCACCGGGTGTTTTGGAACTACTGAACATAACGCACCAATGTAAACTCAGATATTTGGATATAAATATGGATTTTACCGAACAAAACATACATGTATTGTGTAACATGAAGTCCTATGAGTGTCATCTGATGAAGATCATCAAAGGTTAGTGATTCATTTTATCTCTATTTCTGCTTTTTGTGACTCCTCTCTTTGACTGGAAAAATTGCTATGTTTTTCTGTGACTTGGCTCTGACCTAACATAGTCGTTTGGTTTGCTTTTGTCGTAAAGCCTTTTTGACACTGTGGATGGATTTAGAACAAGTGTATCTTTAAAATGGTGGTAAATACTTGTGTGTTTGAGGAATTTTAATTATAGGATTTGTGTTTGTTTTGAATTTGGTGCCCTGAGGTTTCACTGGCTGTGGACGAGGTGGGATGCTAGAGAGGTTTTAAACAGCTATCACTAACATTGAGTACCTGCTGCCAACATACTGACTCAACTCCAGACACTTTAATAATGGAAAAATGGATGTAATAAATGTATCACTAGCCACTTTAAACAATGCCACTTAATATAATGTTTACATACCCTACATTACTCATCTCATATGTATATACTGTACTCTATACCATCTACTGCATCTTGCCTATGCCGTTCTATACCATCACTCATTCATATATTTTTATGTACATATTCTTATTCATTCCCTTACACTTGTGTATATAAGGTAATTGTTGTGAAATTGTTAGGTTAGATTACTCGTTGGATATTACTGCATTGTCGGAACTAGAAGCACAAGCATTTCACTACACTCGCATTAACATCTGCTAACCATGTGTATGTGACAAATAACATTTGATTTGATTTGAGAATGAGTTACAGTAATGAGGTCATTTTCATACTGGTCCCCATTGAGAGTCAAATCCACAACCCTAGTGTTGCAAGTGCCACGCTCTACCAATTGAGCTACACGGGACTGAGCTAATCCCTACAGTACAGTCCCTGCTTTCTATAGTACAGTCCCTACTCCCTACAGTACCTAATCCCGACAGTACAGTCCCTACTCCCTACTGTACAGTCCTTAATCCCTACTGTACAGTCCCTACTCCCTACAGTACCTAATCCCTACAGTACAGTCCCTACTCCCTACAGTACAGTCCTTAATCCCTACTGTACATTCCCTACTCCCTACAGTACCTAATCCCTACAGTACAGTACCTAATCCCAACAGTACAGTCCCTACTCCCTACAGCACAGTCCTTAATCCCTACTGTACATTCCCTACTCCCTACAGTACCTAATTCCTACAGTACAGTCCCTACTCCCTACAGTACAGTCCCTAACCCCCACTGTACAGTCCCTTCTCCCTACAGTACCTAATCCCTACAGTACAGTCCCTACTCCCTACACTCCCTACTCCCTACAGCACAGTCCTTAATCCCTACTGTACATTCCCTACAGTACAGTACCTAATCCCAACAGTACAGTCCCTACTCCCTACAGTACAGTCCTTAATCCCTACTGTACATTCTCTACTCCCTACAGTACCTAATTCCTACAGTACAGTCCCTACTCCCTACAGTACAGTCCCTAATCCCTACTGTACAGTCCCTACTCCCTACAGTACCTAATCCCTACAGTACAGTCCCTACTCCCTACAGTACCTAATCCCTACAGTACAGTACCTAATCCCAACAGTACAGTCCCTACTCCCTACAGCACAGTCCTTAATCCCTACTGTACATTCCCTACTCCCTACAGTACCTAATCCCTACAGTACAGTCCCTACTCCCTACAGTACAGTCCTTAATCCCTACTGTACAGTCCCTACTCCCTACAGTACCTAATCCCTACAGTACAGTCTCTACTCCCTACTGTACAGTCCCTACTCCCTACAGTACCTAATCCCTACTGTACAGTCCCTACTCCCTACAGTACAGTCCTTAATCCCTACTGTACAGTCCCTACTCCCTACAGTACCTAATCCCTACAGTACAGTCTCTACTCCCTACAGTACAGTACCTAATCCCAACAGTACAGTCTCTACTCCCTACAGTACAGTCTCTACTCCCTACAGTACAGTCTCTACTCCCTACAGTACAGTCTCTACTCCCTACAGTAGTCTCTACTCCCTACAGTACAGTCTCTACTCCCTACAGTACAGTACCTAATCCCAACAGTACAGTCTCTACTCCCTACAGTACAGTACCTAATCCCAACAGTACAGTCCCTACTCCCTACAGTACAGTCCCTAACCCCCACTGTACAGTCCCTTCTCCCTACAGTACCTAATCCCTACAGTACAGTCCCTACTCCCTACACTCCCTACTCCCTACAGCACAGTCCTTAATCCCTACTGTACATTCCCTACAGTACAGTACCTAATCCCAACAGTACAGTCCCTACTCCCTACAGTACAGTCCTTAATCCCTACTGTACATTCTCTACTCCCTACAGTACCTAATTCCTACAGTACAGTCCCTACTCCCTACAGTACAGTCCCTAATCCCTACTGTACAGTCCCTACTCCCTACAGTACCTAATCCCTACAGTACAGTCCCTACTCCCTACAGTACCTAATCCCTACAGTACAGTACCTAATCCCAACAGTACAGTCCCTACTCCCTACAGCACAGTCCTTAATCCCTACTGTACATTCCCTACTCCCTACAGTACCTAATCCCTACAGTACAGTCCCTACTCCCTACAGTACAGTCCTTAATCCCTACTGTACAGTCCCTACTCCCTACAGTACCTAATCCCTACAGTACAGTCTCTACTCCCTACTGTACAGTCCCTACTCCCTACAGTACCTAATCCCTACTGTACAGTCCCTACTCCCTACAGTACAGTCCTTAATCCCTACTGTACAGTCCCTACTCCCTACAGTACCTAATCCCTACTGTACAGTCCCTACTCCCTACAGTACAGTACCTAATCCCTACAGTACAGTCTCTACTCCCTACAGTACAGTCCCTACTCCCTACAGTACAGTATCTACTCCCTACAGTACAGTACCTAATCCCAACAGTACAGTCTCTACTCCCTACAGTACAGTACCTAATCCCAACAGTACAGTCCCTACTCCCTACAGCACAGTCCTTAATCCCTACAGTACAGTCCTTAATCCCTACAGTACAGTATCTACTCCCTACAGTACAGTACCTAATCCATACAGTACAGTCTCTACTCCCTACAGTACAGTCCCTAATCCCTACTGTACAGTCCCTACTCCCTACAGTACCTAATCCCTACAGTACAGTCCCTACTCCCTACAGTACAGTACCTAATCCCAACAGTACAGTCTCTACTCCCTACAGTACAGTCTCTACTCCCTACAGTACAGTCTCTACTCCCTACAGTACAGTCTCTACTCCCTACAGTACAGTCTCTACTCCCTACAGTACAGTACCTAATCCCAACAGTACAGTCTCTACTCCCTACAGTACAGTACATAATCCCAACAGTACAGTCCCTACTCCCTACAGCACAGTCCTTAATCCCTACAGTACAGTCCTTAATCCCTACAGTACAGTCTCTACTCCCTACAGTACCTAATCCCTACAGTAAAGTCCCTACTCCCTACAGTACAGTCCCTAATCCCTACAGTACAGTCCCTACTCCTTACAGTACAGTCCCTAATCCCTACAGTACAGTCCCTACTCCCTACAGTACCTAATCCCTACAGTACAGTCCCTACTCCCTACAGTACCTAATCCCTACAGTACAGTCCCTACTCCCTACAGTACAGTACCTAATCCCAACAGTACAGTCCCTACTCCCTACAGCACAGTCCTTAATCCCTACAGTACAGTCCCTACTCCTTACAGTACCTAATCCCTACAGTAAAGTCCCTACTCCCTACAGTACCTAATCCCTACAGTAAAAGTCCCTACTCCCTACAGTACAGTCCCTAATCCCTACAGTACAGTCCCTACTCCCTACAGTACCTAATCCCTACAGTAAAGTCCCTACTCCCTACAGTCCCTAATCCCTACAGTACAGTCCCTACTCCTTACAGTACCTAATCCCCACTACAGTAAAGTCCCTACTCCCTACAGTACCTAATCCCTACAGTACAGTCCCTACTCCTACAGTACCTAATCCCTACAGTAAAGTCCCTACTCCCTACAGTACCTAATCCCTACAGTACAGTCCCTACTCCCTACAGTACAGTCCCTAATCCCTACAGTACAGTCCCTACTCCTTACAGTACCTAATCCCTACAGTAAAGTCCCTACTCCCTACAGTACCTAATCCCTACAGTACAGTCCCTACTCCTTACAGTACCTAATCCTTACAGTAAAGTCCCTACTCCCTACAGTACAGTCCCTAATCCCTAGAGTACAGTCCCTACTCCTTACAGTACCTAATCCCTACAGTAAAGTCCCTACTCCCTACAGTACCTAATCCCTACTGTACAGTCTCTACTCCTTACAGTACCTAATCCCTACAGTAAAGTCCCTACTCCCTACAGTCTCTAATCCCTACAGTAAAGTCCCTACTCCCTACAGTCCCTAATCCCTACAGTAAAGTCCCTACTCCCTACAGTCCCTAATCCCTACAGTACAGTCCCTACTCCTTACAGTACCTAATCCCTACAGTAAAGTCCCTACTCCCTACAGTACCTAATCCCTACTGTACAGTCCCTACTCCCTACAGTACCTAATCCCTACAGTACAGTCTCTACTCCCTACAGTACAGTACCTAATCCCAACAGTACAGTCCCTACTCCCTACAGCACAGTCCTTAATCCCTACAGTACAGTCCCTACTCCTTACAGTACCTAATCCCTACAGTAAAGTCCATACTCCCTACAGTACCTAATCCCTACAGTAAAAGTCCCTACTCCCTACAGTACAGTCCCTAATCCCTACAGTACAGTCCCTACTCCTTACAGTACCTAATCCCTACAGTAAAGTCCCTACTCCCTACAGTACCTAATCCCTACAGTACAGTCCCTACTCCTTACAGTACCTAATCCCTACAGTAAAGTCCCTACTCCCTACAGTCCCTAATCCCTACAGTACAGTCCCTACTCCTTACAGTACCTAATCCCTACAGTAAAGTCCCTACTCCCTACAGTACCTAATCCCTACAGTACAGTCCCTACTCCCTACAGTACAGTCCCTAATCCCTACAGTACAGTCCCTACTCCTTACAGTACCTAATCCCTACAGTAAAGTCCCTACTCCCTACAGTACCTAATCCCTACAGTAAAGTCCCTACTCCCTACAGTACCTAATCCCTACAGTAAAGTCCCTACTCCCTACAGTACAGTCCCTAATCCCTACAGTACAGTCCCTACTCCTTACAGTACCTAATCCCTACAGTAAAGTCCCTACTCCCTACAGTACCTAATCCCTACTGTACAGTCCCTACTCCTTACAGTACCTAATCCCTACACTAAAGTCCCTACTCCCTACAGTCCCTAATCCCTACAGTAAAGTCCCTACTCCCTACAGTCCCTAATCCCTACAGTAAACTCCCTACTCCCTACAGTCCCTAATCCCTACAGTACAGTCCTTACTCCTTACAGTACCTAATCCCTACAGTAAAGTCCCTACTCCCTACAATACCTAATCCCTACTGTACAGTCCCTACTCCCTACAGTACCTAATCCCTACAGTACAGTCTCTACTCCCTACAGTACAGTACCTAATCCCAACAGTACAGTCCCTACTCCCTACAGCACAGTCCTTAATCCCTACAGTACAGTCCCTACTCCTTACAGTACCTAATCCCTACAGTAAAGTCCCTACTCCCTACAGTACAGTTCATAATCCCTACTGTACAGTCCCTTGTTCCTACAGTATTCAGTTACACTGTTCCAAGAGTTCCACTACAGTAGTGAAGTGAATGAGGCCACGGCTGCAGTAGCGGCTGAGGCATTGTAGGTGTGGCAGTAGCCCGTACTTTCCCTTGAGGAGCTTGGCCAGATGTGTGTGGTGAGGTCTCAATTATGTGGGGAGATGGAGGATTCCCCCGCTGGATGACAGATGTTTTGCTATGCAGAGGAAGGAGGGGTGCTGGGGGATGAGTGGGGGAGAGGGAGAGGATGGAGGGCTGGTGGGGTGAGGGTGAGGTGGGAGGGGTGATGGGGGAGTTGTAGAGGAGGGAGGCACAGGGAAGAGAGGAGGAGTGTTGACTGCTCCTGTGAACTGTGCCAAAGCTTCTTCTGAGAGAGAAAGACAGACTCCAAGAGATATGGGAGATTAGGGTATCAACAGAACATGTGTTTCCTGAAATAAAGAGTAATTTTAAAAAGTAAAAAATAAATAGCCTCAAAGAACAATACAGGGAGAACACAACTACGATTTTTTTATGCAATGTGTTCACCGGTACTGAGAGCTTTTTGATTAGCTGAAGAGGTGCTGTATGAGGTACTGTAGACGTTTCAAAATTCCAACTACTCATTCACTGACGGACAGACAAGAGGCAAAACAACAAGTGGAGTGTTGTGCAGAGAGTCTATCTAGTGCAGAAACTCTTTTTTTTTACGGGGGAAAAAAATGAAACAAAATCACCTGTAGTAGTTGCCATTCTAAAAAATGTGTGTATAGCCAATTGAACTCTTGTCTCCCAGAAAGTTCTATGTCAATGTGTGAAGGCTAACCTTAACAAACTGTATAGTGGGTATGCACCAAATGGCAGCCTATTCTTTATGTAGTGCAATACTTTTGAACATACAATGCATTCAGAAAGTAGTCAGACCCCTCGACTTCTGTCCTCAATACAAAAAAACTGTTTTCACGTTGTCTTTATGGGTTATCGTGTGTAGATTGACAAGGATTTTGTTTTTAAATACATTTTAGAATAAGGCTGTAATGTAACAAAATGTGGAAAAAATGAAATGGTCTGAATACATTCAAATGTACTGTAGATAGGCCCTGGTCAAAAGTGGTGCAAGATAAAGGGAATAGGGTGCCATTTGGGATACGAATAGGGTGATTTCAGGCTGCTGATATTTGAGGTACAGTTATGGTTATTTCAGGCTGCTGCTGTTTGGGATACAGTCAGGGTGATTTCAGGCTGCCATTATTTGGAATACAGTCAGGGTGGTTTCAGGCTGCTGATATTTGGGATAAAGTCAGGGTTATTTCAGGCTGCTCCTTATATGAAAAGAAACAGACTGGCAAGTTATCTCACTGTGATTGATCAAGTCAATGTGACCACTAAGTTTCTTGATCATAGCCTCTCCCCTCTGTCCCCTCGTGCCATGAGCTTGTGGAAGAAGCAGTTGCCCCTCCGTTCTCTTTCCCCCTACGTCCCTGCTGGCTAGTGGATATAGCTCATTTAGTAGGGCCGTTGGAAATATCTGCCAACACTGCTGCTCTCTCCTCTCTTAAAATAACCACTGAAGCCAGGCGAAGCAATGTGAAGGGCCTCACTTCATTGTTCAGGGCTACAAAAGGTAGGTTGTGTCTTTTCCTCTTAAAGGAAAAAAGGGACAATTTAAAACCCATGGGGTGGTTGTCAACAGTGGCTATCCATCCAATGAATACACAGGAAAATGGTGGCCAACTGAAAGATGTCCCTGAAAAGGGCCTAGTGGCCCTGAAAAACAAATAAACAAATCAAATAAAACGGTACATACACATGGTTAGCACATGGATGAACGATGGCTGAGCGACAAAGGCAAGATGCAATAGAAATCAAATCTAATCTAATTGTATTTGTCACATACACATGGTTAGCAGATGTTAATGTGAGTGTAGCGAAATGCTTGTGCTCCTAGTTCCGTCAATGCAATAATAACCAACGAGTAATCTAACCTAACAATTCCACAACTACTACCTTATACACACAAGTGTAAAGGGATGAAGAATATGTACATAAAGATAAATGAATGAGTGATGGTACAGAACGGCATAGGCAAGATGCAGTAGATGGTATCGAGTACAGTATATACATATGAGATGAGTAATGTAGGGTATGTAAACATAAAAGTGGCATAGTTTAAAGTGGATTGTGATACATGTATTTCATAAAGATGGCATGATGCAGTAGATGATATAAATAGAGTACAGTACATACATATGCATACGAGATGAGTAATGTAGGGTTTGCAAACATTATATTAAGTGAAATAGTTTAAAGTTGCTAGTGATACATTTTTTACATCAATTTACATCAATTTCCATTATTAAAGTGGCTGGACTTGAGTCAGTCTGATGGCCTTGACATAGAAGCTGTTTTTCAGTCTCTCGGTAAAAGCTTTGATGCTCCTGTACTGACCTTGCCTTCTGGATGGTAGTGGGGTGAACACACAGTGGCTCGGGTGGTTGTTGTCCTTGATGTTCTTTTGGGCCTTCCTGTGACATTGTGTGCTGTAGGTGTCTTGGAGGGCAGGTAGTTTGCCCCCGGTGATGCGTTGTGCAGACCGCACCATCCTCTGGAGAGCCTTGCGGTTGAGGGCGGTGCAGTTGCCTTTGTTTTGTTAACGTTGAGAGAGAGGTTGTTTTCCTGACACCACACTCCGAGGGTCCTCACCTCCTCCCTGTAGGCCGTCTCGTCGTTGTTGGTAATCAAGCACACTATTGTTGTGTCGTCTGCAAACTTGATGATTGAGTTGGAGGTGTGCATGACCACGCTGTCATGGGTGAACAGGGAGTACAGGAGGGGCCTGAGCACCCTTGTGGAGCTCCAATGTTGAGAGTCAGCGAATTGGAGGTGTTGTTTCCTACCTTCACCACCTGGGGGAAAGAGAGAAAATAAAGAGACATAGAGGAAAAACAGGTGATCCCAAATCATAGCGGTTGGGGGAAGTACAAGGTAAAGAATAAAGGTAATTTAGAAGAGAGCAGGATAAAGTGGACTGGAATGTTCTGCTTCACCAAGAGTGGAACACAGATCATGGAAAGTTGAATAGTTGAATAGTTGAATAGTTGAATAGTTGAATAGTTGAATAGTTGAATAGTTGAATAGTTGAATAGTTGCACGTTTGACTATTTGTGGTCTGTCTTTAGAAATGTTCTCTTGAACACCTTAACAATGGAAACCTG
Source organism: Oncorhynchus keta (assembly GCF_023373465.1). Classification (NCBI taxonomy): domain Eukaryota; kingdom Metazoa; phylum Chordata; class Actinopteri; order Salmoniformes; family Salmonidae; genus Oncorhynchus; species Oncorhynchus keta. The sequence continues at coordinate 2,117,768 of NC_068452.1, read as the reverse complement.
TGAGAGTGGCTGTTTATATACATTATATTGATAGCTAGATATTTCAAGGTTATTTAACTGTAGAAGGAAAATATGATTTCAACCCAGCGGGAACATCTGGTTGAAATAAGTCGCCATAATGCCATTTCAAGCCCAGTAGCACAGGGACAAGCCATACCTTGTACAAAATTGAAAGACAAAAGAGTGAATTGAATGAATTCATTCCAATAATAAACTGATCCTTTGCGCAGGGAGATACACACAGACATCATTCAGTGTGTCTAAGTCTGCTCAGGCCCTGCATGACATTAGATAACTCGTGTTAGTAACAATGTTCCTACTGGAAACACTGTCGCCCAGCATACAACAGACTATGAAACATGTTTTGTCATTTCACGCTAATTAGCATTGCCAATCACTCTCTACTGAAAAGGACACAGGAAAGTTCACTGTGACCCTATGAATATCCTTGACATAATGCATTATCTTATAACTCTTTATAAGCTATGTATGATGTATT